>NC_040045.1:8811925-8917484 GCF_003713205.1 Coffea eugenioides
AAAGTGAGAAATAAATAATTACATATTGGATAGCCAAATTCCAAATATATTATATGTTTCTTAGATTGTTATAGTGTATTGATAACAATAATCATGATGTGTATCAATACCTATAACACTCACAACTGAGAATATGTGAGTCTAAGAAACATTCAAATAATTCATAAGTCATACCGGATTAAACAAACCCGAATAAATTGCATGGCCAAATAAATCATCATACGAATGATAAATATACACGAGATTAGCCATTAATTTTCAATCATTGAGATATTGGAAACATATATCTCATGGCAAATTAGATTCAATTTATTTAACATTATATGAACCTAGACAACTTTTTTTTATCAATTTGCCAATAAGTTACGAAGTTATATGTTAAATTGTGAGGACTCGAAAGTTATTTTATATTTTCTTTTATTTTTAATATGTTAATTTATATTTTCTTTTCTCTTAATTTACTTTCCTTAATTCTTGGTTGCTTTAATGATTGAGTCGTGATTTTATCCTTTTCCCTTATATCATTTTGTAACACATTATACTAGTGTGACCAACTAGTGAGATGTGTGCAATAAATTGGGTAGACACGAAGGAGTTTTGTGTAAAAAAAATTATGTGACAAGAAATGTTAGGAGTTAATTGAAGGAGCATTAAAGATCTTGGTGATTAGAGACAAATCAAGAGACAAAAAGATAGGCTTGAACCAAGCTCCACCAAGTGTTGAAGATTCTTTGACCAAAACTAGCTTAGTCTTCATCTACCATTTTATCACAAAAACAAAAAAAAAACCTCATTTTCTTCTTGTTAGGGCTGAGAGAGAGAGAGAGAAAAGGAAAAATATCTCAAATTCTAGCTTGATTCTTACTTGATTAGTGAGAAATTCAAAGAAAAATCCTAATCTACTTCGTAAATCTTTGGAGCAAGTGCAGAAGGGAGTTTTTGGTAAAGTTCTTGGAGGAAGAAAGGCCTTGATTTGCTTTCCATCCTAGGGTTTTGAGGTAATTTGCTAGACAACTTCTCTTGCTTCTTTTAACTTGAAATTTATGCAATATATGAAATAATAGAAGCTAAAGGAAGCATGTTTATAGAAGATTTCATGTTTTTATTCAGTTAGATTGAAATTTTCAGCTTTGGTGCAAGATAGATGTAGCTTAGTTTAGAGCCTGATATATGTGAAATTTTGATGAATTTATTTGTCAAAAAGATGTATGATATGATATCTTGATTGATAGTGATTTTGCCATGAAAATAAGGTTGAAATTGGAGGGTTAACATGAGGAATTTGGGAGACAAGTTGCCGGAAAATTTTCCATGTGGATCAAGTGAGAGAGTGAGAAGAGAGGTGTAAGTTTCGGGTGATTTTGACCTACTTTACTCGAGTTACTTGAGATTACCTTGATTGTCACATATAAGTTGGATTTTAGCCAAAACAAAGCGATTTAAGAAGAGGAAAATGATGTTTGCCCCCAAAATGTTGTATACTTGGCAAGTGTCCAGCTTTAAATTCAAAATTCTTGTCACTTTTCATCAAAATGTTACTCCCTATTATGACTCCATATTAGACTTGCAATAGTGAGTTACATCTATGTGATTTTTCCTTTGATTTTCACAAGTAAAAGGTGTGATTTTGAAATGCTATGTTGAAAGTTTGATGGCTTCTTGCTATCTTATATCTAATCACAGATTTCGAGAGTGGTCAGGGGCAGAGTCTGAGCTTGACATTGATGAATCTTGAGCAGTTGGTGAGTGTTCTAACTATATGTTAGGACTTGTTACTTGATTGATGTGTAAACTTGCTTGATTGACGAGATTGTGCATACGTGATATCTCTCTAGAATTATTGATTGGTTGGTTGCCCTTGACTTGCTATTGGCCAGGCGAGTCTGTACTTTATCACACTCGTCCTCCCTTACTTGACGCTATTTACAAGTGAAATGATATTCATGTGCATGACTTGAATGTTAGTTGGGTATGTTATCTTGCCAACTATAGGATTTGCTTGGGATCCCAAACCCCATCGTCTAGTTGGTCAAATCGAGTTAGTAAGGGTTTGGTCGAGGCGACTGATGAACCATGGGTCATGTTTCTTGTTACTGGATCTAGTATATTCGAGTATTACCCTACTTGTTTTATTTGGTGTGCAAGTCTAGTAAAGAGGGATGATCAGTGAATGGAGATTGGCATGAAGTGATGATCTACTGGACCTTATTATTGTATTTCGAAGGTTGATGGAGTGTCAACGGTTTTGAGACAAGCGGCTAATGCAAGGAAAATTGTATCTTTCTACTTGAAAGTGTTACTTATTATTCTTTTGTCTTGTTAATGACTTACCTTGTTAATGCTTATTTTCTTCTTCTTTGTTTTGTGATGGTACCGTATGTGATTATTTTCTTGACACTTTGGTTGCCTATTTCTTGGAAACTCACTAGGCGATAACTCACTCCATTAGTTTGTTTTCCTTACCGAGGATGAGAACGTGGGTGTGTGTGAAGTGGAAAAGGTTGAAGTTTTGTCTAGGTCCCTTGTCTATAGTCCTAGTGCCCTTCAAGATGTAGTGGTTTGGTTTGGACTTGAATCTCTTATTATATTATGGTCTGCATGGGAATTTGACGACAACGAATGTATATATCTAAACTTGGAAGTTGCTATTGCTCTTGTTCTTGTGGTTCTTGTTATTGTTTTAGAATTTGTGCGTGAGACCTGGCGAGAGTTAGGCAGGCGGTCTGCCAAACCTTGGGGTATGCTCTAAGGAGAAATGGGGTCATTGCATAAACAACATAGTTAGAGGTTGTCTCTAATACCACATGTTAAACAATGAGTACAAACAATATATAGTAAGCAGCAGAAATCTAAATAATTTACCTCCAACTATTATTATCAAGTAGAAATTAATCTCGTATGCCTCCTTGTCTTTTTACCTTTTTTCTTGCCTATACTAACAAGAAAGTATGTAGAAAAAAGAAAAAAAAGGAAGCGTTCAACCTATGTCTAACCTGAGAGACTATCATATAAATGGAGTACCACAAGTTATTTATAGGTTAGGTTAGGGACTCTCATTGAAAAATATCAATATTCCTATGGTTTCTTTCGTCAAGGGAATCTTGTCATAATTCATAGTCTAAAATAATATTTTTTTGACTAATTAATTGATTTGATTGATTAACTGATTGAAGTAAGATATCAATTAGCAATAGATACCAATCAATCATTATCAAATAGGAGATATTAATTAATTATTGACACAATGTCAATCAATTGGTCAAGATATCAACCACTTAGAATCAATCATGTGAGTCATAATTGCCTTTAAAATAAACTAGTCTTACATAACTAAGTTCGAATATTTGATTCTTACTTGTCTGTAAGTAGAAGAATACAACAAAAGAGAGATCCTTAAGCAAGATGATCATGTAAAATATGAAACTTAACCATTAATAAGGAACTTAACCCCTTCAATGCCTGCCTCCTCAATTCTCGTTACTAACTCATCAGCAGACTTTCCACATCCATCCACTTCAATTACTTCCAATGTGGGAATGTTGAGAAAAGTAGAAAGCACCTCCTTGAGATGTTTACTATTCTACAATTGTAGGTGCTGAAGATGGGGAAGGTGATCACTATAGGCATCCAATTGAACAATGTTTAAAGTATCTAATTTCAAGTACTTGATCTCACAAAACTCATCTTCTTCCATTTCCCATACTTCTCTGTCAAAGGCTCTATAGAGTAATTTGAGAACCTCAAGATTGGGAGTCTCCCAATTGATAAAATGTGATGCCATATAATTGAAAGTTTGCCAACTTCAACTTCTTCAGATTAAAATGCAAGATGAGAACTTTCAACAGCGAGGCTTTTACTTGGCATCCAAGTGCCATTGCTACAATCAAAGGGAGTTAGCTAGGCACTTGTTTTTTGAGGGAGAAATAGCTCAGCAAGTTTTGTGATACCCCAACTTTTAGGATCATCTTTTGTTTAGTCTTAAAGAGGATATTACGGTTTCTTTAGTTTATTTTATTTTAAAACATTATTTTGTTTCAAGGAAGATATTAAAGTTATTTCTTTGGGTTTGATATAAAAGCCTAGAAACCCTAAAAGTCTAATCGAAACCCTAGTTTTACTTGTGATTGATCATTTTCTCAAATATCTCATATTTCAACCGAAACCCTAAATTTAATTTATGAAATTGTACAACCCTCACGTTTTTCTTAAAAATGCCCGTTTATTTGGAAATTATTCATTTATTATAGCCTACTACTCAATCACCCCACAATAAGTGCCAATAAACCTAGAAAGTAGGGTTTCACTTTTCGGTTTCAAGATTGGAGCGAATTAGGGTTTTCGCGATTTTTCGCCGGATGATTTTTCGGTACGGAGTAAGGATCAAATTTGGTGATTAAAAGTGACTTTTAAGTGAGAAATAAAATGTGATTAGGAGCAATGAGATAAGGTTGGTGAATAGGAAGTAAAAACCCTAGTACGTGTGTTTTTAAGAAAAACGGCGCGAACCAGCGGGTCCCGCGCACTACCGATTGAACGCACCACTTGACCACCACTTTCTTACCATACAAGCATATTGATAGTTGAGCAAAATATCTTCTCAATTTCCAGCTATCTTGACCGAAATTAGAGGCTAGAAATAGCAAGGAAAGAAAGAGAAAAAAATGAAAGGTGGTGGTGGCGACACTTGTCGCCACCCTAGAGTTTCTTGGCCAAGAGAGTTACCATCCTTCTTAACCAATTTTTGCACCTTTCCTCTTCATTATTTCAGCTCCTTGGCCGACCAAAGAGAGAGAGAAAGTGAGAGCAAGAAAACAATTTCCTTCTTCTTGATCTTAGCTATCCAAGTGGGAAAATCAACTTCCAAGCCGATTAAAGTACTAGTTGTGGTCTTAAGAAGCTAGAGCAAACAAAAATTTCCAAAGGAGGTGGAGTATCACTCTTCCAAGCTTTGTTTTGAGGTATAAAATCTGATCATGGTTGTTGTCCATTTAAATTTTGGTTTAAGATGATAGTTAGCTCCTGTTTTGGCTTGATTACAAGATATGCAAGTTGTTGTGATGAATTTTGGATGATTTAAGCAAGTTAGGGTTTGATTAATTTCTGCCTATACTTGATGTATGATTGATATATGTTGTATCCAAGGTTATATAGGGGGTTTTGGTAGCAAGTGTAGCAAGAAATTAAGAAAACTATCATTGAAACCAAAAGATTTCAGATTTCTGGAAATTTTCACCCTATTCTGCCCGTTTTTGTTTCACCATGTTAGAGGCCGAATTGGGCTTGGAATAAAACATGAAAGTTGTATATAATGGTAGTTTATAGGTGCCTACAAAATTTCAGCTCAATCGGAGCAACCTAGGCCATGAAAAGACCAAAATACCCTCACTGTTTTAAGGTTTTTCCCAGTAGTCCGTTTGGTCAGTTTATCCAGTTTATCACGTTTATTCACTAGGATCCGTACTGATTTATCTTTTTTCCAAAACATGAAAGTTTTAGTATTCTGACTTAGCTTTTAAACGCCTCCAAGAACACCTTAATCGGACCTTGGTAACCTGAGATATGACCATTCCAGTGCAGTGCGGTTAGATAGCCGACTAGTTGGATTTTGGTTCTGTAAATTGAGGATTTGACTAGGTTGCGTTGGAAACTGGACTAAGTAATCTTCATGAACATTGTATCCCTGTGTCTTAGATTCGAAATGGCATAAATTTCACCTCAATCCGATAAGCGTAGCCTCGGATGTGTTATTTCCGCAACCACGCGTCAAATCTGTCTTTTGCTAGATTGTATTTCCGCACTTGTTATTACTTTGAATCTTGTTCTTATGTTGTTATGAGCCTATGGAACGGCTATTTACTTGAATCTATGATATGTATGACTTTGGGATTGGCTGAGATAAAAATAATGAAGCCATAAATGGCTGAAAAATTAGGTAAACACAAAGGGCGTGCTGCCCAAATTTACGCTCGAGGACTATAAAAATACACTTGCGACTTGGGTCGAGTTGATATGAATAGTACTTGAATCATCTAGGGTACTTGAGTCTTCTTGTTTTGAGGTATATAAGTAAGGACTTGGCCGAACTTGTACCCTTGAGAAATGCAATCATGATTGCTCGAAGTATGTTTTCCTTGTACTTTCAACTCGCATGACAATTTCAAGTATAAATGTTACAAAGTTTTACTGTTTAAAAAGGCGAGCAAGTGTTTCACGACTACTCTCCAAGTGAATTCCAATTTCTTGATTTTTATTGAACGAAACGTCTAAGTTTCGAATCTTAGTCATGTTTCAAAGTTCTTAAACTGAATTTTATCGCAGATTTGGACTCCGAACCCGGAGTATAACCTGAAAGTGACCAGTAAAGGCACTATATCTTGTGGTGAGTGCTTTCAAATACCGAATTGCACTAGATACTTGAACTTGATACGTGACCAATATGAGTACATGTTATATACGTGAATTGATAGGGCAAGAGTGTACTTTATCGCACTTGCCCTTACGTGATATACTTGTTTATTGATTGCAATTGACTTGATATACTTGTTTATGATGTGCGCACTTCCTGGAATTCCAGAAACCCTGTGGCGAGTTACTCTAGTCGAGCCGGCAAGGGCTTGGTTGATTGGGTAACGAAACCCTGGGTCTCTTGTTTTGTCGAGTGGAGTGATATCTCCTCGACTAATCGGTATACTCGAGTATTACCACCCGTGTTTCTTGAGGATTTTGGGCCCAGTAGGGGGTGTGAATGGTGGACGGAGAGTAGTGTAAGTGGTGCTCTACTGGATTGGTTCCTTTACTTGAAAGTTGACGGAGTGTCAACTATTACGTGATCAAGCTCCTGATGATGAAATGGGAAGTTGGCTCCTGAGAGCCATTTGTATCCTTATGCTTTGGAATGATTATTGTTTATTGGATTATTGTTTCTTCTGAAAACTTTTACACTCGCTCATTTTGAGTTTGCTACTTGAAGTGTTATTGCTCACTTTTATGAACTCTTCATGCTCGTTACTTTGCTATATCGAAAACTTGTACTTATAAATAATGGTCAATTTGCTATTTGGAACCTCACTGGGTTTTTAGCTCATACCACGCTATTTGTTTTCCTTACAGGGGGTACGAGCGAGGCGTGAGATGTGCAGAGACTAGCGTAGTCTAGTTGTTTAGACTTTTGACTTGTACTCGTGCTATTACTCGAATAGAATGTTTTGTATTTGGATTGTATACGCTTTGAACTAGTTTGGGTATATGGAGACTTTGTACTTTGATTTTGTCCTTCAATGTAAGTTATAAGCTTGAACTGCGATGTTATTTATGGATCATGGATGTATACACGTGATTCGAGTGAGTGAGTTCTGGCGAGAGCTGGGCAGGCGGTCCGCCGAACCCTTTGGTATGCCCTAGGGGGAGGTGGGGTCGTCACAAGTTTGGCATTTTTTTCCATGCAGTTTTTGGTCTTCCCTATGTGTCTCATACTTGTTTTAGTGCAGCTTTGATGCAGTGGGTGTTATCCTCCCCAAAAGGTTCACTGAACCACATCCGTTGTGCATTTCCTTTGGTCATGGTATGGTTCATCTAGAGGACTGAAAATGCTACTAGGTTTGATGGGGTTAAGATGTCTTCCTAGGCTGTAATTGCTCAAGTGCAGCAATTCTTCGTTCTTTTAGGTAGATCTACTTGAATCACCAAGTCACAACTTGCTAGAGACTAGAGTTCATCATTTGCTCCTTTTTTCCAACTTCAGAAAGCTAAAAGGAAAGCGGCGATTGATGTTAAATGGGTTCCCCCTCCGCTAGGCTTCTTGAAGCTTAATACGGACGCAAGTATTTTTAATGAGAGGGTCACGGGAGATGGCATAGTTTGTGATCGTTGTGGAAATGTCATTCTGGCGTTTCACAAGGAATTGGGGAAATGAAGATGCTTGAAGCTTAAGCTCGCACATTAGCCCACAGGATGGAGATTTGCTAGAATAATGGATTGTGGAATATTGTGGCTAAAGTTGACTCAAAGATCCTCCATCAGTTGGTGGTAATGGGTGGCTCGTCTATATGGCCGCTGTGTAATATGATTCAGCGAATTAAGTTTCAATTATCAATGTTGAAGGGATCTCTTTCTCACATCTTTAGGGAAAGAAAATAATTCATAGCCGACGGCAATTGACTAATTAATTTTCCACTCTTCTGGACATTTTCAGTTTCTGAATGTGTCTCAATTGCCGTCACGTCCAAGATCTTTAGTCTTTCTCGATAACTCTAGTTTGTTAGCTTTTCGAGTCACTTCTGTAAGGGAGTAATCATCCTTTGTCGCTACTGTTTCTGTATAGGAGGAAAGGTTATGTCCTCCTCCTCCAAACATTTTTGGAAATTTTGATAAAATAATGGGCTAGCATCCCACTCCCTTGTAAGGGGTTTGCCAAAAAAAATATATGCATTCAAATTAGGAGCAGAACCATAATAAGAGATCTTGAGTGACTCTAGCCTAGTTAGGATATCTAGTACTAGAAAATAATCACTATTTTCTAATATAACTATTTGGCCTAGAAAATATACATCTAAGTTTTCGGAGATTTGGAAACCTCCTCATTATCGTTCTTGCTTCTTCAACATTACACAAAAATAGTGATGAAAGTGTAACCAAATCATAACACTAAGAATGTTCCACAACCTTGTTACCTCAAGGGGTAAATGCAACATGATTATTTACATGAACATGTTGAAACCTTGCCATGCGCCATATAGCCTCAGATAGTATAACCTTTCCTTTCAATCTCTTCACAATTGATCATTTCCAAGTTCCAGAGATTATAAATTGATGATGGAAGGAAATCTATATCCCTACTGATTGCTAAACCTCTAGTAAATTAATAATTCTATTCCAGATAGGAATGGAGTGCCCATATTGATGCATTCCAAGTCCAACACCCAAAGAAGTTTAAAATTGTTAGAAATCAATGAAATATCACAAGGACATCTTGGATACATATTAACAGTGGCAAAGAATAGCAAAGAATGAACATGAACACTACACGATCTTGACACAACAAAATGGTTCTATTTTGTGAAAGAGCGCAATTGATAATCATAATACTTTATAGAAACTAAACGATCAAAATAATCAAAATCCACACTGTAATCGAAATTCTCAACTAAAGCATGAGATTCCTTATATTTCATAATTATTAGAGAGAATTTTTTTCTCTTTCAATTTGAGCTGGCATAAGTCACATAATATATCACGAAACACGACATGCTTTTATCTTGCCATTCGATCCCTCTTTAGCAACCATTTCTATTAGGGATAATACAATAAAAAATGGCTAAAAGTTACAAAGCAAATGACGTAAAAAACTTCAAATCATGACTTGAAATCACTTTCCTTTAGGCGTTATTTGTCTAGAATTTAGTGTACAAAGATCTTGGACAAAATCCTTTGGGATCATTTGAAGGTTATTTACCTTTAACTCTTGCACAGAATTAAACAAACCTACTTGAATCGTGGTGTGTTTTTACAAAAAAAAAATTCTTATAGTAAGAAATGAGATTCTATAGTAAATCACCCCTATTACACCTTTATAGAATTAAGATTAAGAATGATCAAGAGTTGCAACCTTTCACTACTAATTTGTGACTTTCCTTGAATTGTGTTGGTTAAAAGGTTCCTCAACATCAATGCAAATGTTTAAACAGTTTTTGGATGTTTAGGTACCATTTGGATAGTAATTAACTGTCCAAAATATGAATAGTGCCAAATAGTAAATTTGAACAACTTTTGACCACTCCATGCACCAGACAATAATGGATCTATGTCAATGTCATAGTCCGGCACTTGACATCAAAAACTTGTCTAAATTGCAAGATTCAGAATATGTCGGCCTCTATGTTGGGTCCTAAGACGGGTCCCTAACATGCAAATGATCAAATTTTGAAAAATATCTTACAATCCCCTATCATTTTCAAAAGTAGAAAATAGACTTCTAAAAGGTCACAGAATAATTTCACAACCATATGCATAAATAATAGTGTTTTTTATTGCACCACTATTTTAATGAAGGTTCTTTGAAACTAGTCAATACAGAATGGTAGACGAGTTTCGAACCACTTGTATATTAGACTAATCTCATAAATGTATCACACATAGATCAATACAGAACCATATGTTCTTTAATAATACATTAAATAGCCTTGTATCACTATCATTCATGAATGTTTCAAAGCAAAATCTTTAATTTTGCAGTTTGCCAAACTTACATTCATATAGGTGACATGCCACTTTTCAAAATTTATTAAGAATCAATAACTCAACCTAATTGTGAATAGGTGAGAATAAAATGCACTATTTTACCTTGGGATGAAAAATGATGTAAAACCCAACCATTTGAATAATGTATTTTCACTCATTGAATTCAAAACTAGATGTTGCATCTAGCATTGAATTGGAATTTCACCATTAATGGCCATTAAGTTTGGACTTTAAACCCATCCCCCTTGACATTTTCAATACCAAGTCTCTTGATAATCCTTTTATCAAAGGATCATTCAAGTTTCCACTAAGCCTCACAAAGTCATTGATATGACTCCATTTGTGATCAAGTCTTTCACATAACTATTTCTCAAACAATATGCCTTGATTTGCCATTATCCACTTGACTATATGCCTTAGCAAGTATAACTACACTATCACAATGTATTGAGATAGGTGACAATAGGTTTATCCATAATGGTATATCATAAAGTAAATTTCGTAACCACTCAATTTCTTTACAAGTTGAAAATGCTACAAACTTAGCTGCCGCTGTTGAATCGGTGATACAAGTTTGTTTCTTAGATCCCCAAGAAATTGCACCACCACCTAACATAAAGATCCAAAGACTAGTCGGCTAGTGATCATCTCTATTAGTGATTCAACTAGCATTTGAAAATCCTTCTAAAACTAAACGATAACCTGTGTAACATATACCATAATTCTTAATAGCTTTCAAGTACTTCAAAATTTTGATAACACCATACCAATGTAACTTATTACGATTGCTTGTATATCTACTCAATATATCAACAGCATATGCAATATGCAATCTAGTACATGTCATTGCATACATTAAAATCCTATAACAATAGCATATTTCAATTGAGAAATTGGATTCTTCATAAAGTTTATTTTGGGATCCAATGGTGTTGAAGCTAGCACACAATCACTTTGATTGAACTTATTGAGAATCTTTTAATATAATATGATTGAGACAACATTATGTTGTTTTTGTCTCTTGAGATTCTTATGCTAAGGATGGCATCTGTCTCACCCATGTCTTTCATATCAAACATGTTAGAAGGCAATGCTTTGGTGACTTTGACTTGCTCTAAGTCAGTTTCAAATATTAATATATCATTCACATATAAACAAATTATAACATCTTTACCTTCATTAAACTTGCTATAAATGCACTTATCAGATTCATTAACCTTGAATCCACTAACAAGTATAACTTGGCCAAATTTCTAATGTCATTGTTTAGGTGGTTGTTTTAATCCATATAAGAATTTAACAAGTTTACACACCTTGTACTCTTGTCTAGGCATTACAAACCTTATGAGTTGTTGCACATAAATTTCTTCATCCAAATCATTATTTAGAAATGCTATTTTAATATCCATTTTGTGTATGACTAAATTTTGTATTGAATTTAGAGCAAACAGCACTCGAATTGTAGCAATTCTTACTACTGGAAAATATGTGTCAAAATAATCCACACTATGCTTCTGTGTGAATCCTTTGGCAATTAATCTAGTCTTGAACTTATCAATAGTTTCATCAACTTTCATTTTCTTTTTGAAAATCCACTTACAACCTATCGGTTTTGAACTAGGTGATAAGTCTACCAAATTGTAGGTTTTATTACCCATAATTTTGTTCATTTCATCATTTATTGCTTTCTTTAAAAAAGAAGCATCTTGTGATTTCATTGCTTCTTCAAAGGTCTTAGGATCAGCTTTAGTATTGAAATAATAAGGGATTTGATTGGTTAATGTATCTATAGTTCCTTTAACTAGATACATATAAAAGTCCAATCTAAAGTCTTTTGACTTTTTAGCTCTTTCGCTTCTTAACTCAATGGATTCATTTTCATCATCTTCTATCAATTCACTTGACTATAGAATATCATCATTTACATTCAAAATGGAGATGAATTTATTTTCTTCAAAAATAACATCACTAGACTCGATTATGGTATCAATTGAAATTGAATTATTAGATTCAATTACCATGAACCTATAAGTTTTGTTATTATGTGCATATCCTAAAAATATGCACTCAACACCTCTTTCTCCCAATTTCTTTTTCTTTGAATTTGGGAGTTTCACAATAGCCCTACAATCCAAACTCTCAAATAGTTGAAATTAGACTTCCTTTTATTCCATAGTTTATAAGAGGTAATAGAATTCCTTTTATTTGGAACTCTATTTAGAATATGACAAGCCGTTAACAAAATTTCAACCCAAAAACCCTTAGTAAGACCATAATTTGATAAAAGTGCATTACCCATTTATGTTAATACATAATTTTTCCTTTCAATTGTACCATTTTGTTGTGGTGTATATGAAGTAGTAACTTCATAGTTTATCCCTATTGACTCAAAATAGTTTATATCATAATATTCTCCACCTTTATTGAACCTTAAACATTTCACAAATGCTTCATGATGAAGTTCAACTTGACTCTTATATGTTTTAAACTTATGCATGATTTCATCTTTTGAATGTAATCAATCATCTATAAATGTGAAAAAAACATATTTCCTTGTAAAGTCATATGCATCACTATGAATCAAGTCCAATACTTTGGAAGTTCTTTCAATCTCAGAAAATGGATTCTTATGATCTTTGTTAACATGCATGTATTTTATTTTCTTTCATTTTTGTCACTATATGGCAAAAGATTATAATACTACCTTTCACATGAACTCTAACCAAGAATATCCAAGTAGGCTTTCTTTCTCTCTCGGGTTTCTTTTTCTAGCATATTAGGGTTTCCATTCTTCTGGTCGGGGATTCATGGTAGTCGTGGCTGCTCCCCCACATCCGGGTGGGGGCCAGTTGGGTTCTATGTGACAGCCCCACCTTCCCATAAGGCGTACCAAAGGGGTTAGCGGGTTGCCTGCCAAGCTCTCATCAGGACTAATGAGATAATTAAAAACAATCTAAAACGTTCCGGAAGATAAAAGCGCGCTTAAACGAATCAAAAGTCGCGAAATGGAAAAACGAAAGTCGGAGCCGAACATGAACAGTGCGGGCCACGTCACAATTCGACCCGAATCTGGCCGAATTTCCGGCCGGATACTTGGCCGGATTGAAGGCAGTGGCCAACTACAAGGATTTAAAAAAAATCCAAGGCAATCCGGCCAAGTTTTGGCCGGATTCTCGGCCGGATTCGCCTATGGCCTTTCCAGCCAAAATTTTTTTCTTTTTGCCATTTGAAGTGAGAACCTGTCCGAAACTCAATCATTCATCAACAAGTCATATAAACCTGGGAATTTGACATTTACAAGCCAAAATAACACATGCTCATTACCAAATACGATTATACACATATAGTTACAAATTTACAACTCAAAAGGAAATGTTAAGTCAAAATACACTTAAGGTTTTTCCACCATTGAGGAGCTATACAAAAGAATAAGATTAAACTAGCTCGACTCGGCTTCAAAATCACAGTTTCTCAAAAGTATTCATATCCCTGTAAGGAAAACAAAGGTAATAGAGTGATCTTTCGCCCAATGAGGTACCACTACCCAACAACGAAGTTCATATAAGCTCAAAACTACTCAATCCAAACACATTCAATAAGTGACTCAACTAGCACCACATTTTAATAAAGATTGCTAAAAGGATACGGTCGGCTCTCAAGAGCCCTTTTCCTCGCTGGTCGTACTTGATCTCGCCCAGTTGACCCTCCGTCAATGCTTAAGGAGTAACCAATACTGTAGACTACACTTTCTCCAATTCCTTCCACCTCACATACCACTACCGGGCCCGAACTCCAATTCATCTCATAGTGGTAATACTCGAGTATACCGGAATCCGGAGTCTCATACCCAATGATCCCATAGAAACAGTCCCCATGGCTTGTCAATCTCCTCGACCAAGCCCTTGCTGGCTCGAGTCAATCGACTGTCGATGGGGTTGAGCTCAGAGTTAACAGTAAAGGTCATTGGATACACGTCCAAACGACACCAGTTCAAGTATATTCAAGTGAAATTCAATTGATACAGTAAACAGTCACATAAGCCATAGAGTACAAGAGTGATAAAGTACACCCTCGTCTCGATCAATCCCAACAGTATACACAAGCATTCAAGTCATAGATTTCAAGTATAACAAAGCCATGTAGTAACAATCATGTGAGTAGTACACTCACCACTCAAGCAAAGAGAGTTATCACAAATTTCTGTCCAACGAGCGCCTTGCGTCACCGAGACGCCCTAAAACATTCAATAAAACACAATGAAACTCGCTTACGAGCCATAAATCCAAACCACACATCACTAATATAAAGCCGTGAGAACTTGAAAGTAATATAAGGTACACTTGGTGCTAAAGGTTTCGACAAACCTAAGGTCACTAATTAACCCCTAAAGCAACCCAATTCCAAGAAAGCATATGAAGCTACAATTTGGACAGCATTTCCCCTTATAATTTCAAATTTCCAACCTACAATCACTCACTTATGTGTCCCCAAACACAACCACAATTACTATTGCAAGTCATAGGCCATTTAATACAACTTATTAAGGTCACAATACCCTTTAAATAAAGCCAATTCAAGAGTCCCACAATAACTCTAGAAAAGCCCAATTCAAAACCCTAAATCCGAAATTTTCCGTACAAGGCGGAAATTTCCCGCAAATAGCTACAATTAACACACCAAAGCTTCATTCTAGACCATACTAAGCCATCATCCATTGCCAACCAATACTAAACATATAAAAACAGAAAAATCATGAATAAAAATAACAATTCATCAATCTCTACCAAAAGTCATGAAATCTTACACAAAAACCATCTCTTTGACTAACACAAGTCACTAATTTAACATTACCAAGAACAAAGGAAAGATTCCTTAGCCACTTACCTTGCAAACTCAAGAAAAGACTCAACTTAGCACCTCCTCTTTCCAAACCACTCCACCAACTATCTCAATACTACTTAGCAAAGGGTTTTTATGGAGAAATTTGAGGTTTTAACGGTTGGATTGTGAGATTGAGCAAGATTGGATGAAGAAAGTTGAAGGTTTTTTCTCTTCTTTGCACCTTGAAAGAGTCGGCCAAGAGAGAGATGTATGATGATGAATTTTGGGCCAATTTTTTATTATTTAGTAAAGTTGGTAAAATGGTCAAAGTCCAACCTTTAATCACAAGGTAATACTTGTCACATTTTTGGTTCAAAGCTATCCTTTTGTTTTTCAAACATTAATCCATTTGATAATCTCTAATTATCTTTTAACACCTAGTAAATTGATCCCGATATACAAAACTTAACCTAACTGACCGAATTTTATCGAACTTACCGCACTAGCGGTCCAATATACGCTCCTAAAAACTCATGACCTAACTTAGACTAAAAAAATGATTTAAAAACTATATTTACTCATAAAAATTATTTAAAAAATTTTTCTAGTAAAGAAAATATGAAAAAAGCGCACAAGTAAATAAAATAAAGCCTAGAAAATAAGAAAATTTTCTGGTTTTCATACTCTCTCCCCCTTAAAAGAATTTCGTTCTCGAAATTTCTCATCTTGGTTTTCAAAGAGATCAGGGTATTTCTTTTGAATTTTTTCTTCCACCTCCTAGGTAGCCTCCTCTATCCCATGATTTCTCCACAGAATTTTCACCAAAGGAATTTGTTTGTTTCTCAGCTCCTTAACCTTTCGGTCAAGCAACTGTACAGGTTTCTCTTTATAGGTGAGGGATTCATCTATCTCGATTTCCTCCGGTTGTAAGATGTGAGATGGGTCGGGATAATACTTCTTAAACATCGAGATGTGGAAGACGTCGTGAATTCTGGATAGAGTTGACGGTAGTTCAAGTCGATACGCTACTTTACCAACTCTCTGGAGAATCTTGAAAGGTCCGACGAATCTCGGTTGAAGTTTCTTTCCTCTACCCGCCGTTACACTTCGTAACAGTGTGACCTTAAGGAAAACACGGTCCCCAACGTCGAACTCCAGATCTTTTCTTCGATTGTCCGCGTAGTTCTTTTGTCGGTTTTGAGCTGTTTGGAGTCTCTGTCGTATCAACTTAACTTTTTCTCGTGCATCCTCCATCCAAGGAATAGTTGTTGGATCTAACACCTTCCTCTCGCTGATTTCGTCCCAATAGATCGGTGACCGGCACTTCCTCCCATAAAGCGCTTCGTATGGAGCCATTTGAATTGACGAATGGTAACTGTTATTGTACGCAAACTCTACTAAAGTCATATGTTGACCCCAATTATCCCCAAAATCCAGAATACAGGTCCTTAACATATCCTCGAGAGTTTGAATTGTTCGTTCCGACTGTCCATCCGTCTGGGGGCGATAAGTGGTACTTAGATTAAGTTTAGTCCCCAAAGTCTCTTGAAATTTCTGCCAAAACCTAGATACAAAGCAGGGATCTCTACCTAAAACGATGCTCACAGGAACCCCATGTAGTCTTACGCTCGTCCATGTACACCTGAGTCAATTTATTCATGGAATATTTCATGCTTACCGGCAAGAAATGGGCCGATTTGGTCAACCGGTCGACGATCACCCAAACGGCATCATGTTCCCGTTGCGTTCGCGGTAAACCTGAAACAAAATCCATGGTGATATTTTCCCACTTCCATTCAGGTATCTCAAGGGGTTGTAATAAACCTGATGGTTTTTTATGCTCCCCCTTAACTTGTTGGCAAATGAGACATTTTTGCACGTATAGAGCAATTTCCTTCTTCATGTTGTCCCACCAATCGGCTCCTTTTAGGTCCTGGTACATCTTGCTATTACCCGGATGGATCGTGTACTTGGACCGATGAGTTTCCTCCAAGATCTCCTTCTTTAGCATTTCATCTTTGGGCACCACCACTCGGTTTCGGTAGTTGAAAACTCCCTTGGGACTGAAGTTAAAATCCGACAATTCCCCTTTTTCCACTTTCTCTCCCCACTTCCGTACCATAGAATCTTCCTTTTGAGCTTCTTTAATTCGCTCCAGTAAGGTAGACGTTACCTTCACATTACCAAAAGTCACCTTATGACTTCTAAGACTAGGTTTCCACTCGCAAACCGATTCTAACAGACCCCACTCCTTAATTATTAACCCCGCTACTTGAGCCTTCCGGTTTAAGGCATCCGCCACCACGTTGGCTTTCCCCGGATGATAGTTGATAGTGCAGTCGTAGTCCTTCAGAAATTCCATCCACCGTCACTGCCTCATGTTCAACTCCTTCTGTGAGAAGAGGTATCTAATACTCTTATAGTTTGAGTAAACCTTGAAAGTTACCCCGTATAATAGTGTCTCCACTTTTTCAAAGCAAAAACCACTGCGGCTAACTCCAAATCGTGGGTTGGGTAGTTCTGCTCGTGGGGTTTCAATTTCCTAGAGGTAAAAGATATTACATTCCGATTTTGTATCAGCACACATCCTAGGCCTTCCCGCGATGCGTCGGTATAAATGGTAAAACCGTCTACTCCGTTAGGCAAATCTAGAATCGGTGCCATGGTTAATCTTTTTTTTAACTCTCGAAAACTCGCTTCACACCTAGCATCCCATATGAAACGACCATGTTTCTTTGTCAGGTCGATTAAAGGACCGACCAGTTTGGAAAAGTCTTTAATGAAATGTCTATAGTACCCAGCCAGCTCTAAAAAATTATGAATTTCCGTGGGATTTTCCGGCCTCTTCCAATCAGTCACGGCTTCTACTTTCGCCGGGTCAACCGAGATGCCCTCTTGGGAAATTACGTGCCCTAAGAAAGAAATTTTCTCCAGCCAAAACTCACACTTACTAAACTTGGCATATAACTGATGCTCTCTTAGGGTTAGCAAAATGGTTCTTAAATGCTATTCATGCTCCTCTCGAGTTTTTGAGTAGACCAGAATGTCATCAATAAAGACAACAACAAATCAGTTCAAGTAGGGCTTAAAAACCCTGTGCATTAAATCCATGAAGGCGGCAGGGGCATTGGTCAGTCCAAAGGGCATGACCGTAAATTCATAGTGCCCATATCTCGAATTGAAAGCAGTTTTTGGGATATCCTCCTTCCTAATCAACAATTAGTAATACCTCTGTCGAAAATCCAATTTCGAAAAGACCGGCTCCTTGCAACTGGTCGAATAACTCATCAATATAGGGCAGTGGGTACTTATTTGTTGCCGTTACATTGTTCAGCCCCCGGTAGTCTATACACATCCGCAGACTCACATCCTTTTTCTTTACGAACAATACAGGGGCTCTCCAAGGAGACCCACTCTCCTGAATGAAGCCCGGTTCTAGAAGATCCTGTAACTGCAACTTTAACTCCCTAAGTTCCGCAGGGGCCATCCGATATGGGGTTTTTGAGATAGGTGACGTTCCCGGTAACAGGTAAATTTTGAATTCTATCTCTCTCTCTGGAGGTAGGGTTACTAACTCATCCGAAAATACATCTGGATATTCCTTTACTACATGCACATTCTCTACCTTCAATTTATCGGCGGAGGTATTGATTAGAAAGGCTAAGAACCCTTGAACTCCTCTACCTAGTAGTTTTCTAGCCCGAATGCCTGAGATCAAAGCGGATGAGGCTAACCTTCCCCTTATATCTAACCTTAAGGTCGCCTCCCCAGGAATGCGGAATTCTACCACCTTCTTCTTACAATCTAGTTGAGCATTATACCTGGTTAACCAGTCCATGCCCAAGATCATGTCATACCCCTTAATGGACAGGCTTATCAAATCCTCTAACAATTTTCTCTCTCCTACTCAAACCTCGCAGTCCTTATAAACCACGCTAGTGATCAAATGATGGTTCCCCATAAGGGTACTGACTTCTAGGTCATAAGGTAAACTAGCAGGTTTTATGTCAATACCACACATGAAATTGGGATTAACAAAGGAATGGGTGGCATCGGGATCTACTAAGACTTTTGCAAAGCGGTGGAATATAGGGATCGTACCTTCTACGACCTCGGAAGAGTTAAGGACTTGTTACGGCTCTAGTGAATACACTCGAGCCGGCACTTTGGGTTCCGTCCCTTCCACCTTATTCGGTCCAAAATTGGTCCTCGGCGGTTGTTAGCTCCCCTTTCCATCTCGTTTTAGAACCGGGCAAGTGGCAAGTTGGTGGTTGGCACTCCCACAGCGTAAACATTTTCCTTCCTTCCTCCAACAATTATCCTCTGTCTGGTTTGGCTTCCCACAATGCCCGCAAGGACCGCGAGACGCTGAAGCTGAGCCCCCTTGAAATTTTTCTCTTTGGTCTCACCCAACTTGGCCACCTCTTGATTGAGCTCCTCTCGATACTCCCGACTGCCTTCTACCTCCGGCTCCCCGTCCAAATTTGGGAGGGGTACTCTTATCCTCCTGCCCTGAGCTGCTTCCAGGAAATCCTCGCTTTTTTGCCTTGAAGTTTCTCACCTGTAGCCTAGCATGCTCTACTCATTGCACCTTCTCCACTGCATCACTGAAAGCGTTAATTTGGGCTACAGCTAGATCCGTTTGGATCTTCACATTCAGATCCTGGACAAATGGCCTTACTCTTCTTTGTTCGGTCATGATGAGTTCGGGCACAAATTTGGACAGCCGAGTGAGTTGGCTCTCGTACTCGGCCACAGACTGAGTCTCTTGGCGAAACCGGATAAATTCATCTTCCTTCCGTTTCTGAACCAGAGGAGGGAAGAATTTAGCGTTGAACTCCCTTATGAAGTTCACCCATGTCCTGGGCGTTTGCTCTCGATCCCACTTTTATCGTATTACGTTCCACCAGGAACGGGCCGCCCCCTCCAGTCGGAAGACAGCAAAAGTCACCTGCCTCTCTTCCGTATAATGTAGGGTGGCAAAGATGTCTACTATCTTTTCAAGCCATCTTTCGGCCACATCCAGATCGGGCCCCGAATAAACTTCGGTGAAGCAAATTTTTGAAACCTCTCGAGGGCCCTATCCTCGCTTTCCACGTGATTACCAGGGTTTCCAGGGTTGGAATTAGGGTTTTGACCCTATTGGTCCACCACATAAGCCAACAAGTCGGTCATTCATTGAATGGCTGCGGCCACTTGTACATTCAGATCAACCCTGGGTTCAGGGTTTGGTTCAGAAGCAATTCCCCTAGTACCTTCTTCCGTCGTGGGTTGCCTATTTTCGCGACCACGACCACGTCCACTACGGGTGCCCTCTATGGAGTTTAGTCGATCTAGGGTAAAATGTAAATATAGCATTAAAGATAACGGTAAACGTAAGTAAGGAACCAAAAGATATTTACAACCAAACCATAAATACATATCACACAACATTGTCAAACAAGTCACATATCAACAGTCAGTCAAGTACAAACAAAGAAAGCCCATGAGAGAACGGCATCATCAAAAGTGATATATACAAAACTAGTCCAGACGTACAAAACGGCTAGCTAAGGTCCTCTACTATCCCCTATCCTTTCTATGTACAATAGTCAAAATCCTCCAAAACAGTAACCTACGAGTACAGGCTTAATCCGTCGTAGGGCTAGTTGACGCACCAGACTGGGCGGATTCACCTCCGACCTCGCCTCCTATGCAAGAAGCCTCATCGCTCTCCTCCCCAAGTAAGTCATCACACACGCTCAAAATCGATTTGGCTCTAACCCTCACTTTCCTGTCCCTCTTAACCACGTGCTCCCGCGCCTCTCCAAGTTGTGCACAAAGGTCGTCCACCCTATCTTGACCTTCAACTACGTCATACTCCAGCTCCTAGATTCGCTCGGCTTACCTCTTATTGGCTTCCCTCAGTTGGTTCACTTCGACTTCAAGCCTAACATTATCCTTTACTAACTCCTTCCTTTCCTCTATCACGGCCAAAATGACCGTATTGGGATAGGCATAGGTATGGCGGCACTCGCAACGTCGATGGCGGTCAGCCGAACTCCTCTTGGCCGAATCTGATACTTAATCATCAGGAGTACTCCACGGGGCTGCTTACCAGTTGGACTACCACTAGGGCCACTATGCCCGTCCATCCTACACAAAAGTGTCAATAACCATATATAATCCTCAAATCGGAAATTTCAAACATGCCCAGGCAAATTCAAACCTAGACTCTGATACCACCTGTGACAGCCCCACCTTCCCCTAAGGCGTATCAAAGGGGTTAGCAGACTACCTGTCTAACTCTCGTTAGGACTAACGAGACAATTAAAAATAATCTAAAACGTTCCGAAAGATAAAAGCGCACTTAAACAAATCAAAAGTAGTGAAACGAAAAAACAAAAATCGAAGCCGCAAATGAGCAGTGCGGGCCACGTCACAATCTGGCCTGAATCTGGCCGGATTTCCAGCCGGATTCTTGGATGAATTGGAGGTAGTGGCCAACTGCCCGGATTTAAAAAAAATCCAAGGCAATCCGGCCAAGTTCTGGCCGGATTCTCGGCCGGATTCGCCTGTGGCCTTTTCCGGCAAAATTTTTTTCCTTTTGCCGTTTGAAGTGAGAACCTGTCCGGAACTCAATCATTCACAAACAAGTCATATAAACCTAGAAATTTGACATTTACAAGCCAAAATAACACATGATCATTACCAAATACAATTATACACATATAGTTGCAAATTTACAACTCAAAAGGAAATGTTAAGTTAAAATACATTTAAGGTTTTTCCACCATTGAGGAGCTATACAAAAGAATAAGATTAAACTAGCTCGACTCGGCTTCAAAATCACAGTTTCCCAAAAGTATTCATATCCCTGTAAGGAAAACAAAGCTAATAGAGTGAGCTTTCGCCCAATAAGGTACCACCACCGAACAACGAAGTTCATATAAGCTCAAAACTACTCAATCCAAACACATTCAATAAGTGACTCAACTAGCACCACATTTTAATAAAGATTGCTAAAAGGATACGGTCCGCTCTCAAGAGCCCTTTTCCTCACTGGTTGTACTTGATCTCGCCCCGTTGACCCTCCGTCAATGCTTCAGGAGTAACCAATACCGTAAACTACACTTTCTCCAATTCCTTCCACCTCACATACCTCTACCGGGCCCGAACTCCAATCCAATTCACAGTGCTAATACTCGAGTATACCAGAATCAAGAGTCTCATACCCAATGATCCCATAGAAACAGTCCCCATGGCTTGTCAATCTCCTCGACCGCCGATGGGGTTGAGTTCAGAGTTAACAGTAAAGGTCGTTGGATACACGTCCAAACGACACCAGTTCAAGTATATTCAAGTGAAATTCAATTGATACAGTAAACAGTCACATAAGCCATAGAGTGCAAGAGTGATAAAGTACACCCTCGTCTCGATCAATCCCAACAATATATACAAGCATTCAAGTCATAGATTTCAAGTATAACAAAGTCATGTAGTAACAATCATGTGAGTAGTACACTCACCACTCAAGCAAAGAGAGTTATCACAAATTTCTGTCCAACGAGCGCCTTGCGTCACCGACACGCCCTAAAATATTCAATAAAACGCAATGAGACTCGCTTACGAGCCATAAATCCAAACCACACATCACTAATGTAAAGCCGTGAGAACTTGAAAGTAATATAAGGTACACTTGGTGCTAAAGGTTTCGACAACCCTAAGGTCACTAATTAACCCCTAAAGCAACCCAATTCCAAGAAAGCTTATGAAGCCACAATTTGGATTGCATTTCTCCTTATAATTTCAAATTTCCAACCTACAATCACTCACTTATGTTTCCCCAACACAACCACAATTTCCATTGCAAGTCATAGGCTATTCAATACAACTTATTAGGGTCACAATACCCTTTAAATAAAGCCAATTCAAGAGTCTCACAATAACCCCAGAAAAGCCCCAATTCAAAACCCTAAATCCGAAATTTTCCATACAAGGCGGAAATTTCTCGCAAATAGCTACAATTAACACACCAAAGCTTCATTCTAGACCATATTAAGCCATCATCCATGGCCAACCAATACTAAACATATAAAAATAGAAAAATCATGAATAAAAATAACAATTCATCAATCTCTACCAAAAGTCATGAAATCTTACACAAAAACCATCTCTTTGACTAACACTAGACACTAATTTAACGTTACCAAGAACAAAGGAAAGATTCCTTTGGCACTTACCTTGCAAACTCAAGAAAAGACTCAACTTAGTACCTCCTCTTTCCAAACCACTCCACCAACTACCTCAATACTATTTAGCAAAGGATTTTTATGAAGAAATTTGACGTTTTAACGGTTGGGTTGTGAGATTGAGCAAGATTGGATGAAGAAAGTTAGAGGTTTTTTCTCTTCTTTTCTCCTTGAGAGAGTCGGCCAAGAGAGAGATGTATGATGATGAATTTTGGGCCAATTTTTGATTATTTAGTAAAGTTGGTAAAATGATCAAAGTCCAACCTTTAATCATAAGGTGACACTTGTCACCTTTTTCGTTCAAAGCTATCCTTTTGTCTTTCAAATATTTATCCATTTGGTAACCTCTAATTATCTCTTAACACCTAGTAAATTAATTCCGGTATACAAAACTTAACCTAACTGACCGAATTTTATCGAACTTACCGTACTAGCAGGCCCCACGTCCAATATACGCTCCTAAAAACTCGTGAGCTAAGTTAGACTAGAAAAATGATTTAAAAACTATATTTGCTCATAAAAGTTATTTAAAAAATTTTTCTAGTAAAAAAAATATGAAAAAAGCGCACAAGTAAATAAAATAAATCCTAGAAAATAAGAAAATTTTCGAGTTCTCATATTCTCCTTCCCCTACGTTTAGGAAGAAATCTTTCTCTGCATTGTTTGAGAAACAGTCGTCGGCGAAGGTGGTACGAGTACAGGCATCAATGACTACCCATCGAGGGGAGCCAACAGTGGTCTTCAACGCTGCGGATATTTCAGCCGTGGCATCTCTGTTTCGCTTTATCCTGGTAGGGAAATTTTCCAATGGCCGACCTTTACTGCCGGACTTGCATAAGTTTTTCTCCACTCTCGACTTGAAAGATTCAGTTTCCATGGGTTTATTAGATTTCTGGCATGTTCTGCTAAGGTTTTCTAGCGAAGCAAATTTCCTTCGAATTTGGTCTAGAAGTATCTATGGGTGCCCCATGAGGGTTTTTAAATGGACCTCTAGGTTTCATGTCGATAGGCAGTCATCCCTCAATCCAGTATGGTTCAGGCTGCCCAAATTGCCAATTCATCTATTTGATAAATAATGTTTATTTCACATTGCTTCCGTGTTGGGTAACCCAATGTTTGTTGATGCGGCAACCTCCTCCTTCTCTCGTCCGAATGTGGATCGAGTGTGTGTAGAGGTGGACTCGTTAAAGTCCTTTCCTTCGTGAGTTTGGGAGGATATAGGTGATGGGGATGGGTTCTGGCAATTGTTAATCCCTGAGAGCCTTCCCCAATATTGTGCCACTGCTACCGTCAAGGTCATGGCGAAGACCGCTCCCATGTGAAACACCTTGAGTTGTGTCTAGCCAAGGTGTAAAATCAGCCGACTGTGGGTTTGGTTGCAAGGACGTTGGATAAGGGGGAGTTGGCTGTTACCTCTCTACAGGATGTTACAATGGGCTTAAAGGATGGAAGGCTTCTGGTTTCGTCTAGTGTGGCTGGCGATCTGGTTAAGGTTGAGGCACAGGCTTCGGTGGCGGGACATGCTGAGGGATTGGAGTCACGTCTATGTGATGACCCAGCCCCGGTAGGAATAGATTCTGTCACCATTGTTGTTTCAGGCTCGACAGATATAGCAGGGACTAGAGAGGACGTAATGCAGTGTGATTTGGGTTTGGGTCAGCAGCAAGAGCAGATGGGGAAGGAGGTGGCTGCTAGGGTGCCCATGCACTAGACTTCGGCTATTACGGACCTTTGGGTAGAGATGCCAGCAGCGTTAGTGGCAGCGGGCTCTCACCAGCCTCAGGCGGCACCTCCACACACTTCACTACTATTGGGTGGGTAGGAGGTGCTGGTCCAGGTGCAAGAGAGTGGAGGTAAGACTGCGGTGGCTGCTATTGATTCACGGATGGCAGGTCTTTCGACAACGTCTGGACGTGGTATTGATGAGGCTCCTGCTTTGCGCAGGGGAGCAGCAGATCAGCGAACGGTGAAATATCATGTTGGCTTTGCTGATGTATTGGCAGTGGAAGAGGAGCTTCGCGAGGTTCAGGGGCGCGTTGGTAATTTGTCACCCAGAGGTGAGTCTCAGATGGTATCGTTGGATAGTGAGAGCTCATTCGTAACTACTTTGAACTTGAAGCCGAGTGTAATTACGTCCGCGTTGCACCAAGAAGGAGCTTGTGATATGCACCAGTCAAGGAAAAAAGGTACTCGGGTCCATTTTCCCTCTGATCGTACTTTATGCTCTAGAGTAATCTCGTCAAAAAATTCTTTCTCCGCATTATCTGATGATTAAGTGTCTTTTTTGGAATATTCGGGGTGTTTGTCGCCCCCTAATCTAAAACGGCTTCGCAAACTTGTTAGACTTCACTCGGTGACTTTGGTAGCGATTTGCGAACCTAAGACATCTCTACTGAACCTGGAGTCGATTCGGTTGAAAGTAGGAATGGATTTAGCTGTTGCAAATCAGTCTGGTAGCATGTGGGTGTTGTACAAATCTACTTTTACTTGTTACTCAATAGGGGAATCCAATCACCATATCACGTTGGGCATTGGATCCCAATTATTGCCTGAGGAGATATATTTTTCTTTTGTTCATGCGAAGTGTACCGCCTATGAGGGGAAAGGCCTATGGGTAGAGCTGTTGCGTGAGAGGCCGGCGGTTACACCCTGATTTTTGGTAGGGGATTTCAATGTTACTTTGAATACAGAAGAAAAACGGGGCGGCCTCCCTTATCAGCAGGCCGATGGGGTGGAGCTAGTGCAGTTTATGTGATTGGCATGGATTGGGGATGTTGGCTTCTCAGGGTCTAAGTATATACTTGGTGTAACAATAGGCAGGGTATGGCAAGGGTATGGAAGTGTTTACACAGACTTTTGATCAACTCGACAGCCATGAGGATGGAGAGTGCTTTCGTGGTGCAACACTTGGGAAGAGATCCGTCTGATCATGCCCCTCTTCTGCTATCAGCGGTGACGAGGTTGGATGGCAAGCCGAAGTCGTTCCACTTCTTGAATGTGTGGACAACCAAACTGGGTTTCCTGAACGTGGTTAAGGGGTGTTGGTCTACTTCCGTCACTGGGTCGCCTCTCACGGTTTTATCGGAGAAGCTGCGTAGGACGAAATAGGCACTTCGACAATGGTCTAGAACCACTTTTGGTGACATATTCATGACGGTTCGGACGGCAGAGCAAAGGGTGGTTGAGGCAAAAATTGCCCATGATGACCATCCTTCGGACATGATGTTGACGAACCTACAAGAGGCACGAGCCTGGTTGCGCCATGCTTTGGTGATAGAAGAAGGGTTCTAGAGGCAGAAAGCTCGGGTTAAATGGTTTTCAGATGGTGACATGAATACGGCTTTTTTCCATTCAGTAGTGACGAAACGAAGGGGGAAGTCGGTGATTTATAGAGTTAGGAAGACAGACAGTGAATGGGTGGACGACGAAGCAAGTATTTGTAATGAGGCCGTCGCGTTTTTCCTGGAGCTATTTACAGAGGAGGTGGGAAGGACGTCCAGTGACATGCTAGAGGTAATTCTTAGGATTATCACAGACCACGAGAATAAAGTGCTGATGGAGGTCCCATCACCGCAAGAAGTGAAGGAAGGTTTTCTCAATAGATGGGGATAGTGCGGCGGGCCCGAATGGCTTCACGGGGAAGTTCTTCACGGCTGCATGGGAGGTGGTCTCTGAGGATGTTCATAGGGCTATAACGAGCTTTTTTTGTGGCGCGTTATTGCCCAGAAGTGTCACCGCTACTGCAATTGTGTTGCTGCCAAAGGTTCAATGCCCACAGGATTTTACACAATTTCGGCCGATAAGCTTATGCAACTTTGTCAACAAGGTCATCTCCAAAATCTTATCCACCCGTCTAGCTAGGATTCTTCCTTGTCCGATCTCACCGCAGCAGAATGGTTTCGTGCCAGGGAGACAGATGGCGGATAACTTTCTCTTAGCTCAGGAGTTGTTGAGTGATATTAAAAAACCCAACCGAGGGGGGGGGAATGTGATACTCAAGTTGGACATGATGAAGGCCTACGATAGAGTATCTTGGTTGTTTTTTATGCAAGTTCTCAAGCGGTTTGGGTTTAGCAAGGCATGGATTCATATGGTGTGGAGATTGATTTCAAATGTTTGGTTCTCCGTCATTGTGAATGGCTTGCCGCATGGGTTCTTGAAGTCGACCCGAGGCTTACGCCAAGGTGATCCTCTCTCGCCGGCTTTGTTTGTCATTGGGGCAGAGGTACTTTCTCATTCTTTGAATAAGTTGGCGCAGTATAGGAGTTTCCGGTCCTTTAAAGTGCTGAGTGGCTGCCCTGTGGTCACACATTTGGCACATGCTGACGATGTAGTAATATTCACTAGCAGCCTTAAGGCTTCTGTGAAGTTGGTCAAGAGGGTGGTTGATAGATACTGTTCACTGTCGGGGCAGCGGGTTAATTATCAGAAGAGCTGCTTTTTGGTGCATCCCAAGTTGTCTCCGCAACGTCGAGCAATGATCGGGATGGTAACGGGCTTTTCGCATAAGTCGTTCCCAATCAAGTACCTTGGATGCCCTTTATATATTGGACGGAGACGATTGCATTATTTTGTAGAGATCCGCAGTGCTGTAACAACTAGAATCTTATCATGGAAGCATCGGGTTCTTTCGACTGGGGGCAAGTTGCTGTTATTAAGAAGCGTGCTTTCCTCAATGTCGATCCACTTGTTAGCGGCGGCATCTCCTCCAAAGGGAGTTTTTGCGTCGCTCAAAAAGGTGATAGCTGCTTTTTGTGGGGCTCGTCGGATGTTGGCCCTAAGTGTCAATGGATAAGTTGGGGAGATTGGTGCCGGCCATTGGACGCTAGTGGGGTCGGAATTCGTAGCATTTCTATGGTGTATGACACTTTTTCCATTAAACTTTGGTGAAATTTATGGCAGGGGAAATCGCTATGGGCAGAATTCCTTACAGCAAAATATAGCAAAGGGGTGCATCTGTGCTTGGCAGAAGAGGTTTCTTCGCAATCCTGCACTTAGCGGAGGTTATGTTCGATCCAAAAGTTGGTGGAGGAGCACATTGACTAGATCCTTGGGGAGGGCTTCATGGATTTTTGGCATGATAGCTGGATGGGTACAGGGGCTTTGTGTCATCGTGTGGATATTTTTCATGAGCATGCTGTGTCAGACTTTGTCGATCAGGCACGATGGAATATGCGGCTGCTTAATCAGCTCCTCGAGCGGACGGAGAAGAGACCATCACTACTTGTACAGGGGAGTCCAGCACACCTTTTGTACAAGGGAGTTAGCAAAGGCAATTTGGAATAGCTTCGAGGATAGTCCAAGGGATGTGACCCTGGTGTCTACAGTGAGGCATATGGTGTTTCGTTGGTGGTTGTGGTAGGGGCAAAGTAACTATCTCAAATTCGTCTATAGAGTGCTACCTATGCTGATCTGCTGGGAGCTATGGAAAGCGAGAAACAAGGGAGTTTTTGATGGGAGGAAGGTGGTGTGTACGGAGGTGGTGCATCAGGTATTTCTACACCTGTGTGAATTATTTTGTTGCTACTTCCCAGAGGTAGAATGCTCTCTTGGATCGTGGGATGCTTTTCACTTCTCTTTAGTTGGTTTGAGATGGAGGGTTTCGATCCTTCAGGTGAAGTGGGTGCCTCCTAGGGAAGGGTACAAATTGAATTTAGATGGGTGTACTAAAAGGAGTCTGGGGGTTAGTGGAGATGGGGGTGTAGTGTGGGTTAGGGAAGGGAAGCTCTTGTTTGGCTATTCATACTTCTTTGGTTCTTTGACGAGTTTGCATGCGAAGCTCAAGGCCATGCATGCTATTTGGGGTGCAGCTATGTGTTGCTCGGGGGTTGCAGGAGCTGCATGTCAAGTCTGACTCGTTCGGATTGGTGCGGATTCTACAAGGGAGTCAGAGCTGCCCGTGGAGGCTTCAATGGGAGGTGGATGAGTTGCTCAGCTACAAGCCGTACTTTCGGGAGATCATGCATTGCATTAGAGAGGCAAACAAGCCCGTTGATTGCCTGGCCAACCTGGGGGCAGATTTAGAGCAGGAGAGTGTCTTTAATAGCCATAGCGAATTGCCTACTAATGCTCGGGGAGAGATTGCCATGGATCGATTAGGGTTTCCTAATTTCCGTAGAAGGTGGGTGAGTTGAGGGTTGTATGCTTTTATTTGCCTCAGATCAATAAAATTTCTAATTTTCTTCAAAAAAATGGCAAAAGATCAAGTTTCAACATTTCATGCATTCTTCTATAATTAATATGACCAAGTCTATTATGCCATAAACTAAAGGAAGACTCAATCAAATAAGCAGAAATAACATCATTTTTATTATTAGTAATAACAAGTACATTCAACTTGAACATTCGATTACAAAGATAACCCTTACCTACAAACATATCACACTTGAATAAGACAAACTTGTCAATATAAACCCAAATTTGTTCAATAAACCATTTGACTATAAGTTCTTCCTAACTTCCAGTACATAGAGTACATTAATTAAAGTTACAAGATATTCGAATATGAAATATAATTCTACTTAACCAATTCTTTAAGCCAGAATGGTGGTAGAATTTCTCATGTAGACCATGATGCCTTTATTCACCGGTTTCATTGACTTGAAGAACTTCTTATATTGCAAATCTGTCATTTAGTACCAGAATCTGCCCACCAAAATAATCATCTTCTACCAAGTTGGTTTCAAAGATAATACCAACCAGATTTTTGCTCGTATTATCGGAAGAGCCTTGCTTCTCTTTCTCCTTCTTGTTTTTGAGAATCTTGCATTTAGACTTGTAGTGTCCTTCCTTTTTGCAATAGAAGCATTTACGTTCTTACTTTTCTTGTTATTTTTGGGTTGACTCTTAGATTGTTCGCCTCTCTTGCTATCTTGAAACTTACTTGATTGTCCCTTCTCAATCATATGCACTTTTATTATAGAGTCTTTATTCTCTTCCAGAATTTGATTATCCTTCTTTTCTTGTATGCAACTTTCCTCTTCTAAACAAAGGGATTTAGTAAGAGTTTTAAGAGAGATTTTCTTTTGCTTGTGTTTGAGGTCTCTTTTAAAATTCTTCTAAGAAGGTGGTAATTTATAATAGAACACACTACAATAACTTCGTCCATCTATAAGTTGTGTTGATTATAATAGTTGAGAAACCTTTCAAGTTCAACAAATTGTTCCACAACAAGTTCGTTGTCTACCATCTTATAATAATTAAAAGATGAAATGTGAGGACCCGAAATTTCATTATTTTCTTACTTTATATTATTTTACTGGCTTATTTAATTATTTATTCACCCGTTTATTCTGAATAATTTATTTCATTCATTTTAAACCCATTTGTATGCAAAAATGTTTCATTTATATTTTAAAACGCTTCGCTAGCGAATGTAATTTTTTCTGCTGCTTGTTTAGCGAGAAATAGCACATGCACGTTTTTCAAGGTAAATTCGATCCGAGAGTGCAATAATTTTGGAGGATTAAGAATGATTAATAGTAGACTAAGAAAATTTAATTAAGAGATTAGATGTGAGTGAGTTAAAATTAAGTTTTTATCACGTTTGCATCGAAAGTTTCTCGTAAGTCGCGCCGGTCCGATTAATTGGTGAATTGAGGAATTAATATTAGACTAGTAAAAGTGAGTAATTACCATATTAAAGAAAGTACCTTGGAGGATTAGTGCATGAGTGTATCGAACCCAAGAGAAACGGTGGTATGAAACCCGCGCGCGGCAACTATTCCTAGTTGACTTTTGGCAAGCTTAACCATTACTATTCCCTCCAATCTTCCAAGACAAGATTCACACACAATCACTCATCTCTCTCTCGTCTTGTTCGGCCATAGCACCAAGGAAGACAAGGAGGAAGAAAGCTTCACTTTTCTTGCTCCATTTCTTCACCCAACTTCCAAACCTCTTGGAAATCAACTCTAGCTTGAGGAAAGGTAACATCTTGTGGAGCTTCTTGGGGGCTTTTGGTGGGAAATTCTGGTTCATCTAGGGTTTAGGAGGTAACCTTCAACTCCTTTAAATCTTTCCATTTATTCAAAGATTAGTGGTTAGGTTTCATGGGTTTATAACCCTAAGCAAGAAAATAGGTTAGAGGACTTGAAGAAACCATTTATCTTGCTTTAATCCTAGGCTAGCGGTCTTGAGAAGGCTTGTAGGTAGCTGACTTGAGGCTTGATTGTTTGGTTGTGGTTGTTTGTGTGATATATAGCTTGATTACGGTTAGAAAGTGGAGTAAAAGTTGGAAGAAATTGCGAAAGGAAGCTGGCCGAAACTACTATGCTGTTATCTTGCTTGTATTTCGAACTTTTGTTGATTATTGGCTATTAAATCAAGTGATATATGTTGTGTTATAGAGTGTGCCTTTCAAAAATCGTTTCATTTGGTTGCTGAAAACTAGAATTTTCGAAAAAAAAAGGAGAAAACTGGAAATGGTGATCAGGACAGCCGAACAGTAGTTCTTTGATTAAACATAACTCTTTGTACAAACATCAAAATTGAGTGCCATCAGTGGCATTCAAAACTAGACATTCATAGATTTCCAACGGTATAAAAAGCACCTACTGGTTCGTTTTGTGTGAACTGTAGCAAATCGACAAATTTGGCTGTCCTGCTTTGTCTGTCTAGCCGGGAGGAACTGAGAAACTGCATTTTGTGGCTTGAATTTCTCTCACTTATGAAAGGATTTTTGGAACGATTCCTCTGATGAATTGTAGCATTTTGAACCTAGTTTCTAACGCGATCAACCATTCTCAATTTGAACTTATATAAAGTTAGATATGGTTTGATTTCCAATATGTGATAAAGCTGGAAATGGGAAACTTTTCCCTTCCTTGTTGACCGAATGGTCAAATCTATTTTGGGATGTTATATTTCAAAAAATTTTGTGTCAATTGCTCATCCATTGCTTATTAAATGTTTTTGGAACTTTGGTTTCAAAATTTGAGTGAATTGGGGCTGATTTTGTTGGACAAAACTTTTGAGAAAGGAAGAGAACTACGGTTGGCAGATTAGCTTTGAAACATTTTACAAACTTTAGTCATTTCATTAACTGCCTTCACGTGTAAGTTTTTACCTAAATTTTGGTAGAGAAGTAGTCCATATATGGACGTTTAAGTGTACCAAATTTGGTGTGATTTCAGTACCATTTCGGTACTCAAGTAATGCCCCAAGGATTGCTCTTCAAATCTGGAAATTCACTAAACAAGGTACAAAAACCAACCAACTTCCAACTGTTATATCTTGTTGCTCAAAACTTTGAATTTGGTTCTACTTGTTTTGTTTGAAAATTTGTATGGGACTCGTATTGTGTTACAAATTTTAAAGACTGATTCCATTTCTATGAATTTTTTCAAATTTCCAAACTTTACTGAATTTACAAGCCTGTTTTGCTCTGTCCTGTCTAGAACAGTGATTTTGAGTTAAAATTTGAATGACTTCGAATTGGAGTCTGAGAAAGTGTCTTCTAAAAAGTTTTAGTACTTTGAGTCTAGTTTCCAACGGTATAAAGTTTCAAATTTTGGACTTATGAAATTCGAGATACGATTTTTCGAAATAGTGTCACTCTAAACTGGAAATTTTCTGTTTTCAACCAAATTGCTCTTTTAAGAAATTTCCACGTTGCTTTGCAATTGTTAGACTATTTTAAGTGTAATTTCACGATTTAATACAAGATCTCTTTGAACTTTAAACTCCATTTCGAATCTTAGTTTCCAAGGGATTAATCTCCTTTTTGTGATTCTTCTTGGCTCTATAATTTCCCTTGTTCATAACACTTCTCTTCATACTTGAACCTTAGAACCTCAACTTTGATATTTTTCTATGAAAATGAGTGGAGTTTTAAACGAGTTTTTAACTCCATTAGTTTGGATAATGTGCATGCTTTTTGCCTTTTAAAGTTTGGACATAAGACTTAAAGTTTTGGAAAATGAAAATCATTTACCCTTTTTCCTCGAGTTTTGTGCTAAAAGTGTTAATGGTACTTTCTCTTGGATATGAGATTACTTACCATGACTTGAATCAAAAATCACCTTCGAACTCTCTTGAGCATTATTTTAATGATTTAGCTAGAAAACCTTCTTTAATTTAGCTCGAACTTGTGACCTTGAGAATGAGTAGTGAGAAAATGTCTTTCTTTTAATCTTGATCAAGCACCTAAGTAACTATGATTGTATATGGCTCAAGTGGTCACAAGAACTTCGAAGAGCTCGTTTGACTTCTATGTTCACTCTTATTTTACCCTTGGCTAGTGGTGAGTATCAAGTGTATGTTAAATGCTTATGTGATTGAAATATTAGTTGTACAAGTGTTATACATGATACGTAAACTTGCCGAGGCGAGAGTGTACTTTATCGCCCTCATCCTTTCTCACTTTTAATTATGTGATACTTATTACGTGAATACATATGATTGGTAATTGTACATGAATGTGTTTAACTCGTGAGCTCTGAGCGGATACATGTACCACACCAATTCACGTGGGAGGTACCTCTCATACCGTCTCAGTGCTATAATCGGTTCTCGAAGCGATAGCATGTACCACACCAATTCGGGTAGGAGGTACCTCTCATGTCAACTCAAAACCATAAACAATTCTAAGTCGATTGGAACGATATCTCATCGACCCAGTTCTCTAAGCGATAGCATGTACCACACCAATTCGAGTGGGAGGTACCTCTCATGTCGACTCAGAACCATAAACAATTCTAAATTAATTGGAGCGATGTCTCATCGACCTAGTTCTCTAAATAATAGCATGTATCACACCAATTCGGGTGAGAGGTAGCGATAGCATGTACCACACCAATTCAGGTGGGAGGTACCTCTCCTGTCGACTCAGAACCATAAACAATTCTAAATCGATTGGAGTGATGTATTATCGACTCAGTTCTTTAAGTGATAGCATATACCACACTAATTCGGGTAGGAGGTACCTCTCATGTCAACTCAGAACCATAAACAATTCTAAATCGATTAGAGCAATGTCTCATCGACCACTTATATTCTGGGAGAGCTCATGTATCCTTATTAAGTGTGTTAATGTTATTTATGAGTTACTTGAACTTCCTTGTTTTATTTCTTGTACAAATGCCATTGTTACTTGAATTATATGTTTGCATGTTTTCTTGGCCTCACTGAGCGTTAGCTCATCCTATTCCATTTGTTATTCCTTAAGAGGAGAGTGACGTGAAGGAAGTGATTGAAAGATACTAGTGAAGGCTAGTCTTTTGTATAGTTTGGTATTTTGTAACTGACCTTTGGGGAATTGTAAGATTTGGAACTCGATGCAATTGACTTGAGATTTGTATCCTTGGATGTACTTGTGCAATGAAATATTATAGTCGTATTATTATTTTGACATATTTAGATGTAATCATTGGAATTGGTTTGTTTTTCATTTAAGGATTGTAGTGAGTCCCAACAAGAGTTGGGCAGGCAGTCCACCGAACCCTTTGGTTCACCTTAGGGGGAGGTGGGGTCGTCACATGAAACAAGAAACTTCTTACTTGTTGCGTCTTCATGCATATATTTTGCCTCCAACTAGTCCCAAGGTTAATTTGTGGTTGTAATGGTGTGGTAGAAATCAAACAGGTTGACACTTATGGCATTAAGAATGTGTCAATAACAAATCTCATCATCATTCTCCCACTTTTGTCGTCTTCGAATTTCATCAAGGGTCTCTTCTTTAGGCTTGACAATGAGGTGTTTTGGAATGGTTAATACATAGACTACTTGCAGGGATGTGAGAAGGAAACGAATTCGTTTTTACCATGTTATGAAATTTCCTCCATCAAACTAATCAACTTTATAATATTGGTTGCTAATTCCTTCAACGAACTTGCCATTGTTACGTAGGAAGAATATAGCCTAAAAATTGTTGGGGATAATACAAGAAAAAATGGCTAAAAGTTACAAAGCAAATAGTGCAAAAAGATTTCAAATCGTGACTCGAGATCACTTTCTTTTAGACTGATTTATCCAGAAATAGTGTGCAAAGATCTTGGACAAATATCCTTTAAGATAATTTGAAGGGTGTTTTCCTTTAACTCTTGTATAAAGTTAGACAAATCTAGAACTATGATGTGCTTTTGCAGAGAACTCTCATAGTATGAAAATAATCTTTTGTAGCAAATCATCCCTACTAGACCTTTATAGAGTTGAGATTAAAAATGATCAAGAGTTGCAACCTTTCATCACTAATTGGTGACTTTCCTTGAATTGTGTTAGTCAAAATGTTTTTCAATATCAATGCAAGTGTTCAAAACAGTTTTTGGATGTTTAGACACCATCTAGATGGTAATTAACTATCAAAAATATGAACAGATGCCAAATAATAAACTTGGACAACTTTTAACCATTACAGGAGCCGGACAATGATGGGTCCTATGTTGGATTCGAAGTCGAGCGCTTGACATCACAAACTTGTCTGACTTTCAAGATTTAGAATATGTCGAATTCTATGTTAAGTTCTAAGACGGCACCCGACATGCAGATGGTCAAATTTTGAAAAATATCTAACGATTACTACGTTTTGACTAATCAGGTTCATCAGGTATTCCTTTGCAAGATTTTCTAAGCTTTTGTGTCCCATTTTCTTTACAAAAACATCACTAATCCGTAACCATATTAGCTTCCAAAGAGGAATATCTTTATGTTCCAAGAACATTCCAAAATACAGAAAACATGATTTTAAATAATCTGGCAAATGCATATAACTCAATTCCAAAACAACCTTGCACTGCATTTTTGGATCATCAATCCAAAATACAGAAAACATGGTTTTAAATAATCTGGCAAATGCTTATAACTCAAGTCCAAAACAACCTTGCACTGCATTTTTGGATCATCAAAAATATGTGTGCTCATACTTTATGCAATTTGCTCCCACCAATCTTCTGTTCTGTATGCTCTTTCAAGGACACCAGCTATTGCAACAATTGCCTGGGGTAGTCCTCTACAACTTCTAGAGTTTGGCATTCCAACTTCTAAAAGTTCATCTGGACAGTCTTGTTCATGAAATATCCTGCTCTGTAATAAATTCCAACTTTCACTCTCAGAGAACAGACGAAGATGATGAGGCTTGCTATCAGGTTTAGCTTTTAGAGCTACATCAATGAGATAGTTATCAAAATCCTACTTCCATTTCTTCATTGCCTAATGATCTGCCCAAGTGATCCCCAGCCCCAGTTTTCCACATATCATCCATAACTATGAGGTACGTTTTCTGCTTCAGTGTTTCATACAACATTAACTCCAAATCTGCATCAGCCATTTGAAGAATACCAGCTGAAGAAATAGAGACGTAGCTTAAAATCTCAAGCAATAAATCTCTTTTATTGTATACTTGTGATAAATAACACCAGGCACGAACATGGAAGCAATATGAAACTTTAGGATCAGTGAACACTTTATTGGCCATAGTTGTCTTCCGGATTCTTGGCATGCCAACTATAGCAACTAAATCTCTCTGCAAGGATCCCCTTGTGAGTCTATCAAGTATTGCATCTTCTTGATCAAGGAGCTGCACCCAACTTCATTAATATGTTGTTGGGAAAGGGGTACCAATACAGACACACAATATCAGAGTTAACCTACGACAAATTTCTCTTTCCTCAAGTACCAGTTAAAAATAGGAATAAACCAAATCACCAAGTAATAACACCAATAGTGATAATAAAATGCAAGGAAAAATAAAATGCACAGGACACCAAGATTTTTACGTGAAAAACCCAAATTGGGAAAAACCACAGGACGTAGTCTAGTCAAAAATATCTCCACTATGATAATAATGGGAATACACAGGTCTATTCAAAATATTTGGATGACAATAATAGCACCAATATCAACCAAGCAAATCTGCTACAAAATCACCCCCCAAAACTACAACTGTCAAAGAAGTGGGTTTGGAAAGGTGTTACCAAACGAAGAGCAAATCCGAAATCTGAATCGGTAGATAAGTAGAGCCTGACGAGAGGATCGCGTGGGTAAAATTTTGTCTCAATCGGGTTCCGAATCACCCTTCAATCAAGACTTTGAAGTTTCTTTCTCACTAGCTCTTTCTCTCTCTTCGTATTTCTCTCAAAGTGGCAGCTGTCTCATTTTTCTCTCGCACGAGGACTGAAGGAAATTGAGTATTGCTACCTGCGGCTGCTGCTTGCTTTCTATTTAAACTTGAAAAACCCTCAAGTGTTGTATAAGTGGGTTGGCCCATAAATGGGCTGGCCCACACCCAACAATCTCCCCCTCCATCTCATTTGGGAGGTTCCACCAAACCTGCTTCTTATCTGCAGAATAAGAGTTTCTCCTTAGGCAATGACTTGGTAAATATGTCAGCACCATTATCATCTGTATGCACCTTTTCAAGCGTCAACAACTTGGAATCCAATACTTCCCGAATCCAATGATACCTCACATCAATGTGTTTGGATCGAGAGTGAAATGTAGAATTCTTACACAAATGAATAGCACTCTGACTGTCACAATAAAGACTATACTTCTCTTGTTTCATACCCAACTCCTGAAGGAATTTTTGCAACCAAAGAGTCTCCTTGCATGCTTCAGTAGTTGTAATGCACTCTGCCTCCGTACTAGAAAGAGCGATACACTTCTGTAATTTGCTTTGCCATGACACTGCTCCCCCTGCAAAAATCATCAAGTACCCAGATATGGACTTCTTATTATCAAGATCACCTGCCATGTCTGCATTAATGTATCTATCTAGCATAGTTTTACCATTGCCGAAACATAGACACAATCTAGGAGTTCCCTTGAGATACCTGAGAATCCATTTGACAGCATTCCAATGCTCCTTACCAGGATTAGAGAAATACCGACTGACTACTCCAACTGCGTGAGCAATATCTGGTTTGGTGCAAATCATAGCATACATCAAGCTACCAACAGTCGAAGCATAAGGAACCTTCTTCATGTCTTCTTTATCTTTCTCACTTGTAGGACACTATTTGATATTCAGTTTAAAGTGACCTGCAAGTGGAGTTGAAACTTCCTTAGCCTTGCTCGTGTTAAACATGTTGAGTACTTTCTCAATGTATTTTTCTTGAGATAACCAGAGCTTCCCATTTTGCCTGTCACATGAGATTTTCATCCCCAGTATCTGTCTAGCCGAACCCAAATCCTTCATTGCAAAGGATTTACTTAACTCATTTTTCAACCTGTCAATCTTCACAGTATCACGACCAACAATCAACATATCATCAACATATAGCAAGAGAATAACAAAATCACCATCTGAAAAATTTTTCACATAAACACAGTGATCAGATGTAGTCCTGTGGTACTCATGATCTATCATGAAGGAGTCAAACTTCTTATACCACTGTCTCGGTGCCTGTATCAAACCATACAAACTCTTTTTGAGACGGCATATAAGATTTTCCTTGCCACTTTCTTTGAACCTCTCTGGTTGCTCCATGTAGATCTTCTCTTCCAAGTCGCCATACAGGAAGGCTGTCTTCACATCAAGTTGATCGATCTCCAAATTCAAACTGGCTGCAATACGAAGAACAACTCGAATTGATGACATTTTTACTACAGGAGAAAAAAATTCTTCAAAGTCTATGCCCTTCTTTTGGCTAAATCTCTTCATAACCAATCTTGCTTTGTACTTTGGTTGTGAGCTGTGCTCCTGAATCTTCAACCTGTAAACCCATTTGTTCTTCAGAACTCTCTTATCCTTAGGCAGTTTTACTAAGTCATAAGTATGATTCTCATGCAGGGACACCATCTCCTCTTGCATGGCTCGCAACCAGTCTTCTTTGTTCTCATGCTCTAAAGCCTCACTGTAAGACTCTGGCTCTCCTTCATCTGTCAATAACATATATTCATGAGAATTATATCTGCTAGAGGGTCTCTTCTCTCGGTAGATCTCCTAAGCTCATCTTGTGGTGGTAGTGGTGGAGTAGGTGGTGCCTCATGCTCAGGTTTATTAGCAGTAGTATTATCATCATCATTAACATCTTCTCTCTGCTCTGTCTCAGCTTCCCTTTGATTAAAATCAACAGGTACTGAAATTGGATCTGGATCTTAATTTGAGCTAGCAGAAATGTCATCTGAAGATTTTGAATTATCACCTTTATCAATGTCTTCAATGGTTTGATCTTCAAAGAATACAACATCTCTACTCCTGATCACCTTCTTCTCAATAGGATCATACAATCTATAACCAAAATCTTCATGTCCATAACCCAAGAAGATACACTGCTTTGATTTTACATCAAGTTTTGACCTTTCATCTTTAGGAATATGAACAAATGCCCGACAACCAAAAACTCTCAAGTGTTTAAAGGACACATCTTTTCCCGTCTATACCCTCTCTGGGATATCACCATCTAGAGGAACTGATGGGGAAAGATTGATCAAATCGACTGCAGTCCTCATTGCCTCACCCCAAAAGAATTTTGGTAGTTTAGCATTAGAGAGCATACATCTGACCCGCTCAGTGATGGATCTGTTCATCCTCTCTGCTACTCCATTCTCTTGAGGAGTTTTGGGCACAGTCTTCTCCAATCTGATCCCACGAGACTTGCAATAAATTTCAAATGGTCCTCTGTACTCACCACCATTATCAGCACGTACACACTTTAACTGTTTACCAATTTCTCTTTCAACTTTGCTATGAAAATCCTTAAATACCTCCAAAACCTGATCTTTGGATTTCAAAACAAAACACCAAACCTTTCTACCAAAGTCATCAATAAAAGTTATAAAATAAACAGCACCACCAAGAGACTTATCTTTCATATAACAAACATCAGTGTGAACCAATTCTAAAGCATTCAATTTCCTAGATGGAGGAAAATTTTTGAATGCAACTCTGTGTTGTTTCCCATAAATGCAGTCAACACAAAGTTTAAGTGCATTACCTCTAACTTCAGATAGGAGCTGTTTGCGAACAAGTGTCTGAATCCCCTTTTTACCCATGTGTCCAAGTCGCCTATGCCAAAGGTCAATCGAGGAGTCACGAACTACATTCACTTCTCCCTTCCTCAACTTGGTTTGCATCACGTAGAGGGTACTATGCTTCTTTCCTCTGGCAACAACGAGATTTCCTTTGCTGAGTTTCCATTTGCCTCCACCTTGCGAGCTATAGTAGCCTTCATCGTCAAGTTTTCCTGTAAAAATAAGGTTAAGTCGAATATCAGGAACATGTCGAACATTTCTCAATATCAGCTGGCACCCGGTATCTGTGTCCAAGTATATGTCTCCCATGCCAATAATTTTGCATGAGACCTCATTTCACATCCTAACACATCCGAAATCTCCTTCAGTGTAGGTTGAGAAGAAATGTCTGTGAGGAGTAACATGATAGGATGCACCTGAATCAACTACCTAATCAGTGTCATAATGAATAATATTCACCTGACCATTATCACAGAACACAAACATATCATCATGATCTGCCACAACTGCTGTAATCTCTTCATCATCTTTTTCGTTCGCCTTACCCTTTTTCTCAGATTGTTCCCGTTTTAGGATTCTGCATTCTTTCATATAATGTCCATTCTTTTTACAATAATAGCATGCAACATTTTTCGCGACTCAGACCTGCCTCTGGATTTGTCATTCCTGTTGTGGGGTCCTCTACTTTTGCTTCTCCCTCTTCTTTCTTTCTTTTCTGTCACCAGGGTCTGAGACTCATAGATAATTTCTTGTTCCTTCCTCCTGAACTCTTCATTCATCACGGCTTCTTTTGCAATAGCCATAGTCAGCACACCATTCGGAGCTGAATTACTGATGGAGACCACCATGGTTTCCCAACTATCCGGTAGTGAACTGAATAATAATAAAGCCTGCACTTCATCATCCAAATTCAAATTTAATGTAGTTGCCTGGTTTATCAATCCCTGAAAATTACTCAGGTGTTCAGTCATATCTTCCCCATCCTTATATCTCATCTGAGTAATCTGCTTTAGACAACTAGCTTTGTTCAAACCGGTCTTCCTTTCATACATACTCTCAAGCTTTTTCCATAATATATCAGCTCTGGTGTCATTAGCAAAATGTTGAAAAATACTTTGACCAATCCATTTTCTAATATTACGAATAGTTTTCCTGTGCATATTAGCTCATTTTTCATCACTCATATCACTTGGTTTACCTTTATCCCCCAGAATAGGTTCAAACAAATCTCTACAATACAAGTAGTCTTCCATTCTAGGCTTCCAAATTGAATAATTAGTGGCATTCAATTTTATCATGCAACCACTATCCGAATCATCCATTTTTAACCAGTACAAATGAGCAGCCTAACCTGACTGCTCTGATACCACCTGTTGGAAAAGGGGTACCAATACAGACACACAATATCAGAGTTAGTCCAGGACAAATTTCTCTTTCCCCAAGTACCAGTTAAAAATAGGAATAAACCAAATTACCAAGTAATAAAACCAATAGTGATAATAAAATGCAAGGAAAAATAAAAGGCACAAGACACCAAGATTTTTACGTGAAAAATTCAAATTGGGAAAAACCACGGGACGTAGTCCAGTCAAAAATATCTCTACTATGATAATAATGGAAATACATAAGTCTATTCGAAATATTCGGATGATAATAATAGCACCAATATCAACCAAGCAAATCTGCTATAAAATCACCCCCCAAAACTACAACTGTCAAAGAAGTGGGTTTGGAAAGGTGTTACCAAACGAAGAGTAAATCCGAAATCTGAATCGGTAGATAAGTAGAGCCTGACGAGAGGATCGCGTGAGTAAAATTTCGTCTCAATCGCGTTCCGAATCACCCTTCAATCAAGACTTTGAAGTTTATCTCTCACTAGCTCTTTCTCTCTCTTCGTATTTCTCTCAAAGTGGCGGCTGTCTCCTCTTTCTCTCGCACGAGGACCGAAGGAAATTGAGAATTGCTACCTGCGGCTGCTGCTTGCTTTCTATTTAAACTTGAGAAACCTCAAGTGTTGTATAAGTGGGTTGGCTCACAAATGGGCTGGCCCACACCCAACAAATATGTAGGCTACCATCAAGCTTGGAAGCCTTGGAAACTTTGAGATCAGTGGCCTTCTAACATATTTCTCTGCTCTGAATCCTTAGAAGTCTGATTTCTTCTGCGATATAATAAAACCTTGAGAAATCATACCACATACTTCCAGCCACAATCAAGTCAATTACATATTCGACCTCATAAGCTAAATTTGTAATATGTGTACTGAGATCTTTGACTTCTTGGTTCTTAATGTCCTGCCAACATCCCTTAGGAAAGAACTAAAGAACTTTAGATCCCCTATGATTGTTTGAAACAGATGCTTTATAGGTGCAATTGATTTAGGATTATGCTTCAGCGTCTCTTTTTGCTTTCTCTATTCTAGAGAAAATCAATGAATCCTAGTGCATTATTTTTTGGAAAATTATGCCTTGGGAATTGGTGATAAATCTCATTGAGGTCTGCCTTCTTAAGCTTAATTTCATCAAGCAAATAAGAAAGCAAAAACTAACTTTGAAGACCATATCTTTTGTGATTATAATGTCAAGAATTGGGTTGTAAATAGATATTACCCCAATAGACACTGAAAAAATGCGTGTGAAGATTAATTTGTCCTTCTCTGTGTTCTCCTTTAGCTGATGTGTGACTAGAGTTGTGAAGAATCTTAAATCTTCATGAAGGGCTCTGATGCGATCTGTCTCAAGGTGCAGTGAACTTGCATTAATACGAGGCAATGCCACAATTGATGACTCCGCCTTGAAAAGCAAAATCTTCAAAATCAACATAAAAAACACATCACTTGCCCTGGATTTTGTTACTTCCCTGTCATGGAGAGAGTGAGAGATATTACTGGATTGTTAACCTCCTCAAGAAATTGAAATCTCGGTTGATCACCTTATTTTTTGCTCACACCTTGTGGCAGAGCTTTAAAATATTCACAAGAAACTCACCTTCTCATCAAGGTCCCTATATTTGTCAATCTCAAGGATGAGATCAGCACCACCATTTAATTGCTCCATAAGGAAAACATCCACCCTTATTCGCAAGCAATTTCATAAGCACAAGGTCAGTATCCATTTCTCAGTCCAACATGCACTTCAAAACTCCCTCTAGGAGGATAGTTAATTTAATATCGGGCAAGACACTCTTAACATCCTCTTCAGACAATTGTCTTTTATTAATGGTGACAATGGACACTAAGAATATTAGCTCCCTGTAAAGAACGTCTAGCTTTGTCCCACCAAGCAGATACTTGACAAAGCCAGATACCAGAAATGCGTATCTTGTGCAATAGGTATCGCTCCTTACAGTTTTGAGGAACTGCAGGTTCACGTCTAGAAACTCTGGAGCAGTTAGATCTACCTTCTGCTGCAAATCAGAAATGATCGCAGAAACCTTTGTTGCCATGTTGGAATCGATTTCTTCTCTGAACCAACACAAACAACACTTATGCGCTGTCTGGATTGCAACATCTCCAACACAAATGAAGAGATCTTCCATTCTTGATTCTATTTCGGCAAATAACAGTACAAATCCTCAGTGAAACATAAGAATCTTGACAACTGATCCTTTAAGGCTTCAAATTGTGCCGTCGGAGGATAAACTCTGGCAAGTTTCTAGTCAAAACCTGCAGATTGTCTTCCATTCTTGACTCTATTTCGGGCAAATAACAGTACAAATCCTCAATGAAACATAAGAATCTTGACAACCGATCCTTTAAGGTTTCAAATTGTGCCGTCAGAGGATAAACTTTAGCAAGTTTTTTAGTCAAAACCTGTAGATTGTTGGATATAGATGTCACAAACATCTCCCATTGACCCACTTTGTGTAACGGAGAGATTGACTGAGTGAATGGCTTGACAGATAGTGATCATGATCATAAGCTTCTCTGATTTCTGACTTGAGAACCTTGATTTTCTCCAGGGAGCTAGAAACTAAGGCAATCAACTTAAAAGGGACATAATAGAACATATTCTTCTTCAAATGCTCTCTCTAGATCCTTTCCAATATCTTGCATTGCAACTTTGATTATCAAGTCAAAAGACTCCAAATCCTGCGTTACCTTAGTGGCATCAGTCCTCATGGTAACATGCCTCACAAAAGTAGCAAGAAATCTGAACTCCACTTCAAAGCTATTGATCTTTGTGATCAGTGAGTAGTGAACCCGAGGTAATAGCTGCACTAATGGTTTCAAACAAAAGAATTGTTTTGCTTTCGTTAAAGCTCCCACTTTCCTGTTCTTCCAGAATTTTCTTCTATGATGTTCAAGTTGCACCTTTAGACGATTCAGGTAAGTTTCAACAACAGAGATATGCGGATCGCTGAAACCTATCATCGAGGCTAGCCAACTTTTGTTGCTGCTTGGAAGTTCTTAAAAATGATCTTTCACTGACCCTCAAGTTTCAAAATTGCAGAATATAACTGACAGCGATGATGGAACTCTTGGACTTAGTTTTCAACGGGACAGGGGGCGTTACAGTGGTAGCAACTTTCATTTGTGCAAGCAATTTCGGGAGGGATAAACAAATGCCACAATGCCACACCAGATTTGATGAAAAGTCTTCTCTAAAGGAAAAATCGGCCACCAAAAGGTTAAACGAGTTGATACGTGTTATTTTTGGCATATATACTATTTCTTGTGTTATTTTTTGCCTATGTACTATTTCTTGTTCTCAATCGACCATCATCGACACGTAATTTCAGAGTTACAATCAAAGCGCTTTTCCCCCGGGTAGTTTGAACTTATTTTTTGTATTTTTTCTTTTGCAAGACAACTCATGATATATGTCCAATATTAGTTTTAATTATAATACACATCCTTGTTGCATGGTCTCATTTTCCTTGAAAATTTTAAGGGGGAATACTATGCTGTGAACATGTTTTGTTTGTTCAACCATCAATACTGTGCATCATACATGAGCTTCTGTTCTCGTTGATAGGAGAGATATGTTTGAAGATTCAGGTTATGCGACATCTCTTTGCTACGTAGCTTCAGAAGCTTACATTCAAATACAAGGCTAGCTCGCATAACAACAAGAAGAAAAAACATCCAGATTTTGGAACTCAATACAACATACGAAACGAGAATTAAACCTAACATGGAGTACAATTAACCCCTCCCCTCCCCCCACCCCCCAACCCCCCGGGGGGAACCCAAGAAATAAAACAAAAAAATTGCTGAAAGTTTAACCAAGGAGCAGCATTGTAATCACAAGATAAGAATTTTAACAAGGATACATAACCCAAGAAAATATAGCAGCAGCTTGATACTATGGCAAATAAGAAAGCAGAGAAAAATCTGATCCAGTCTCCTGATTACAACCCAAGAATCTCGAAAAGCATTATACATAGACAGGATGGACATTCAATTGCAACAAAATATCCCAAGCCGAAATGATTGAAGCTGCTCATTATCTTCCAAAAAGACGTGCCACAACTCCCATCTCTGTAGAGAGATTTTGACATTCCAGTTCAGACTCTTGTTTCATATAGCAACTGAAAGCAACATTGGCATTGTTTAGGAGTCTAGTAAGCAAAAGAACAAACAAAAACCCAAATTTTTTAAATGAAGCATAATAAAGAGTAGAAAAACCAAGGTTTCTTTCAATTTGTTGTCACATTGCAATTTGTCTTTACGTTCATCTACTCACTTCAAAGATGAACCCCCATATCTCCTACATAAGGTCCCTTTTTCTGGAAGCATGATTAAAGTACTCATGTAGAGTATTTAAAGTAGTTGGAAACCTATAAGAGCATCCCGTTAAAAGCAAGGTGCTTACCATCATTGCTAAGCCATAGAACATATATACCTTGTATGCACAGAAGTGTGTGATTGCACAATTTCAAAAATCAGTAAATCCTTATTTGCTCAAGTACTCTTTGACTGTTTTTCTCATTTTTCCTATGAAAGTTGATTGATATGTCTATCTTAAATCTAATTATAAACAAAAACATGTATCGGCTTTAACTTCTATAGGGACTGATTAGCACTACTTATTCATGTGAAAATATCAATAACATGAAAATAATTGGTTGGAACTTCACAAAAAGTATTATGCTTCATGTACACCTTCATCTCCAGACTAGTAAAAAATGCAAAACAAAACTAGTGATAATAAGATATACTGTAACTAATATTCAGAAAGAAATATGCATCGGGTAAAGTGGCAACAAGGAAAGAGTAGGAAAAATAAGAAAAATAGCTATATCCCCTGCCAGTTTTCACCATGGACATATAAGTAGCAATAGGTAAACCAAATGAAGAACTGCAGCAGTAAAACCCAAGAAAATATACATAGTAGACAATGTCAGTAACCTTCCAATTCCTTGAAGCATTGTCAAGGAACTGTTAACTGATCAGTTGTAAGCAACAGCACTTTTTAGTTAAGCAAGCCTGGCTTCATTACATGAACACTAAATCAGTAAAAGAACAGTGATTAGCTTAAACAAAAAATTATAATACTAATAACAGTTGGCAAAGAACCAAAATTTCAAAAACAGTAAACCTCATGCAAAAGGAGGATAAACTATAGCAAACAGTCTCACACACACCATGAAAAGTACTCTGCAATACAATTTTTAACCTATCAGGCTAATGAAATTGAGAATTGAATCTTTCAAATCTGAAAGTTCAAAAGCCTTAATCAATAAACAGTAAATAGTCAGCATGGCATTTCATGTGCAAGAGTATCAGCCAAGGACACATAACTGATGGTAGGATATATTGTTGCCAATATTTAGAAAGAAATATCCATCCAGTGGCAAAAAGAAAAGACGAAAAAAATTAGCAAAAGAGCTAAATGCACTGCTAGTCTCGCCGTGGACATCTAGTAACTATACATAAAATTTCAAACCCATCAGGCTAATGAAATTGAGAATTCAAAAGACTTTTTAATTCTGAAAGTTCAAAAGCCCCAATCAGTGAAAAGTACATAGTCAGGATGGAATTTCATGTGCAAGAGTATCAATCAAGGATATCTACTTAAGCTGAAACATTATCCGGATAAGAATTCCAAAAAACGCTTGCTCAAAACTCTCTCTTTAAGGAGCTTCTAATATTTGGCAACACCGTTGCAGCAGAAACCAATTCAAACAAATATAGGCATCACCAACTGTCAACTAGCACAAATACAAGTCCCTTAAGCTCAGTAATATTCTTCGTTGCTGAAGCCACCCGCTTTACTGAGGGATGGAGCGTAACAAACCATTCAAGGAATGAGGGTAACTTTCGGTTACATCTATCCAGTGAGAGAGAGACAGACAGACAGACAAAAGAAGAAAAGGCTCAACCGTTCAATCCATTCCTGAAATTTTGAGCTTCCGAATCGTGAAACAGTGGGCATGTAATCATACCATGATCAGTTCAATGTTGTCTCAGCTGACTAATTCTGTTTAAAATCGAACAATGAAAAGCCAAAAACTACTTCTGAAGATGATAATTCTTCTACAATTCTAAAATGGTTGAGAAGTCTACTAATACTAAACACATTGGTGTGGTATGCGTATTGCTCCACCATTATAGAGCACAGATGCAAATCCAGCTTCCCTCAGCCTCCTCACTCTGTATCCAGGCCAAACAAACCAATGATGGACCCTCAATAGAAAATAATATCATCATTATGACAGCAACATGAAAGCAATCAGATAGATAAAATATAAATCCCTCTTTGCCTTTTGCCTCCTACAGGAATAAGCCCCTAACCGTGCAAAAGAGCATATGGGCCTAGAAAGAGTGCAGAAACTCATTGTAAAAGATTATGAGCGACTATGTATCATCTTTGTTGCCTCAGTTCCGAAAAGGATACCCAGGAAAGCTGTAAGCACCAATTAAGCTATATTATTTTTGTTAACCTACTAGCAACATCACTAAGTTGCAAATATGTGTCCTACATTATAAACATTTCTTAAAAGGTTAGTGATGGTTAAAATTTACAATTAACATCACAGATTCAAATTTTATTTGGAAAAATTCTTAAAAGTTAACAGTTACTGTCAGACTGATGCGAAAAACTTTTGAATCTCTAGAGGTCAGTTGAAAGCCAGAGGCAAACAAGACTACTTGTGGCAGTTCTCGGGCAGTCTGAATGTGGAGATATCAAGGAAGTTCATTTTATTCTGAATTCTAGCAGTGCATATCCTGAATGTTTTGCTGCCATACTGGAAGATATTTGAAGCTCGATGTGCTCTTTTAGCTGATCATGGGTCCATAAGTGATAATGCAAGAGCAACTGTGTGTATCAAGTACCAGAGTGAGACTGAATCTGAGGAAAATGGTCAGTAAATGATGCGTTTTCATGATGCCCATTGTTACAAGGTCTTGATTTGGACACTAAAGCTTATAATGGAACTTGATCAAACATTACCTAGTGGAAGTACTAGATGTTCAATGAGTGGAAATGTTTAAGCCAGTGTATTCTACAATGATGAACTTCTTGTTCATCTAATTTATGGGCTTATAATTTCCCAAATATCTAAATTTCTAATAACAAGTATCTAAAATCTACTACACAGACAGGGATTTCTCTACCTGGAATGGGAAAGGTTTCTCCATCACCAATAATGTCCATAAAACATAAAGAACTATCACCATAATCTGCTATTTGTGCAATCAAAATAACTAGAGGAATGAAAAAATGAGGCCATACAAACCAAGCACAGATGCATTTCCAGCTTCCCTGATCCTCCTAACTTTGTTCTAAGCCAGGTCAACAAAAAAACATATGGACCCTCAATAGACAACATCATCATTCATGACACTATTAACTCGAAAGCAATCGAATCGATAGCAAGCTAGGGCAACCAGAACTGGAAATGTCTATAGTCCATAAGAGAAATACTGAAGCTTAAATTCACCCAATATGTATGATCTTTAGTGAAATTCACAGAAAAGAAAGAACCTTATAAATTCAAGAAACTCTCAACTAGTAGAAGAAATGAAGTATACAACAAAACTCACCACTGACATAAAGGCTATAAATTTGGTTCTACCAAGAAGCTTTCTTGATGCCCATCAAGGCACCCCTCGAAGCTAATTCGCGGAAGCAAATACGAGACATCCGAAATAGCCGATAGACGGCGCGTGGGCGACCAGTGAGAATACAACGATTTCGAATCCGGGTAAAGGAGCTGTTTCTGGGCAACTTGGCCAGCTTATAGCGGTGCTTCTCCTTCAGCTCATTCGGAAGTTCAGGATCTCTAACGAGGGCTTTGTAAAGCTTTCGCTTCACTTCGAATTTCTCAGCCATTAACCGGCGGTTGTGATCTTTCATACAGCGCTTCTCCTCCGCCAAAACACTGAAGTTCCTTGCCATTCCTATATGCTGGGAGAATGGAGAAGAAAATGCATCACCCGCCGTCATCATGGTTTTCTGTCTAGCCATCTCTTGGCAGAAAGCCGCTCCGATCAACATTTTCGTCGGCCGGCGTCCAGAGCAAATAGGTTCGGGTTCTCGCTTAGGCTGTGCGATGGGTTTAGGCTTCAATTAGGTTAATTAGCTTTGGGCCGTGCCTGGGCGTCAGTTGCCATGGGTCGAAGGTTGGCCGGCCATATGTCTACAATGTTAATGGAGTACTATTGGGCAGGAATGCTAATAGAGTCACTAATAGACCAACAAAATTATACTGTTAATCATCAAAAACTGAACCATAACAAATAGGGAAAAATACACTTTTTATCCCCAATATTTAAGGTGTTAACCAATTTCGTTCCTGAAGTTTCATTCCAAACATATTTCATCCTCATAGTTTTATAATTTTGACCAATATTATCCCTAAAGTTTATGTAGAACACATTTCATCCCCATAGTTTCATAATTTCTACCAATTGAGGACAATTAAATGATTGTTAACTAATTTTGGCATAATATCATCACACGTCCTATTAGTAATTGTATTATTAATACTTAATTTAGTTATTGATTAAATTACAGAAATAACAAGTGTTTTTGGATATGAGACTATCTTTTTGTTTTTTAAAACTATGATATGATGTATTTGAGATAAAATAAATAGATTGAAAGATAAATAGATGATTGAAAAACGTGTACATGATGCAACTGTTATTGCAAAATACACAGCAGCAAAACAAAATTTTGCAAATAAATGACAATCCAAACCATTCTTTCTTTCACATTAATATTTTTCTCTAATTAGTTGTAATGGAGTTGTTCGGCATTTTTTTTCCAATTGGTTATAGTGGGGTTGTTTGTCTTCCACGACTTCATTTTGTTTGTTTGATTGTGATTAAGAAGAGAGTAATGGTGGTTAAAAATTTCTTAGGTTTTTTTTGTACTAAAATGAGAAAGTGAATTAAGAAAAGATTTTTAACTTTTTTGTTGATTCAATATTTTTTTTTCACTAATGGGCATCCTATGGTCAAGTGACAATATTCTATTCAAAATCATTGACAATCCATCAATTGTCCTCAATTAGCCAAATCTATTAAACTTTGAGGATGAAATGTGTTCGTGTGAAACTTTAAAGATGAAATTAGTTAAAATTATAAAATTACAAGGATGAAATATATTTTGCATGAAACTTTAGGGACGAAATTGGTTAACACCTTAAACATTAGGGATGAAAAGTGCATTATACCCATAACAAATAATTTGGTCAGTTTTTGTCCATTTTGTAGTTGATATCTTTGTAAACTTGTATGATACACAAAATCATTGACAATGGAATTTCCAAACACTTGGACAGGGCATGATATTTTTATGTGAAATTAATAGGATATTGATGTATGAGATCGTATGGTAGTATTTGAACTCGGGAATTTTCTTCTAGTTTTAAACTATTGAATATTTGCGATAATTTGCAATTTCACTAATTCTAACTGTAGCTATGATTCAGCAAATTTATATTGGATTTTTCCAACGAGTGCCCTTGTTAATACATCTATTACTCCCTCTGGCCCAAATACTTTGTCGTGCTTTGGGAGTTGAACTTTTTATGTGCAGTACTAAGTTTCAGCATTGTTTTCCGATTTTGCCACTTCAAAATCACTATTAGAAACAAGAATGTGTGGTCATTAATGGTCAAGGAGACAGAAATGACATGTGGGGCCAAAGTTACCTACAAGAAGTCCAATTTGCCAACGAGAGTGATATTCACGCATCACTTTAGAACTTGTGTGTATCTCACGAATGTCTTGCAACTTTTGTTAATAGCGGATGAAAATCAAGGGACCCACCAATAAAAGTTAAGAATGAGGAAATCTTGAAGGGTAAAAATTGAAACAAAAGAAATTTTGTTTTCTATTTTGAGTATGTGACATATATTTTGGGACAAACCAAAAAGGAAAGTATGACACTTTCAATGGGATGGAGGGACTATTTATCTATATATATATATATATATATATACATACTAACAATTATTATTCTTTCATGCATTTATATACTTTTCTATTTAATCTTTCCTACCCTTCCTTGTGTTTATTTACTTTCTCTAATTAATCTTATAATTCAAAAAATATAACACTGAAATATATCTTAACGTGGGCACCCATTAGACAAACTGATTTATATTTCATATCCTACTCTATTTCGTTAACCCTAACGACAGGTATGATTCAGCAAATTTATGTTTAATATCCTACTCTCATTTAAAGGGATTAATTAATAATGTTTAATATAATATCAGAGTATACAAGTTAATTTAATCCATGAAAAACGTATACGCCACTTTATCCAAAATTAAAAAAGAATTTTAAATCCTAGAATGCTAGTAGTCCACACATGAAATGCATAATCAAAACACATGACATAATTAAAACACTAACACATTTCGAACATTTTTTTTCCCTTTCTGTACACTTATAAAACCATCAATTCATTATTCAATAATAATAACAGGTTGCTCCATGATCAATTACGAAAGCTCTAAAAGTTGAGAAACAAAAATAAGTACAGAGAACTAGAACACAAATTATATGAGCGTAGAAAAAAATTGTAAAAAGAGACATAAAAAGTGACAGCAGTAGAGTTAATGGAATTAGTGGTGGTAAGTGTAAGATTTAAAATGGTAAACGGGAGTTAGGATTAACTTGTTAAGTTTTTAAGCTAGTGAAAAGAATATGAATGTAATAATTGGTCACCTAATTTAATTTGCTAATACATGACTAAATACTTATGGTTAAGGTTCCAAGCTTAGGTTAACAAAACCAACCTTACACATGTGCATATACAGGTGACTAGGTTTGAGTAACCACAAATTTTAAAAATCAATAATCATACCCCAAACTGTTTTTTTTTTCATGTCAGTTCAGTCAGTGTCCAAAGCATTACAGAATTTCAAGTCACTACCTTTTTTTCGATTGGACCTATTCAATTTTCTTAATTACCCACTTATTCGGTTTTTTCTACTTTTTGTTTTTTGACACCTCTACTGTTAAGTAAGACAACACTATAAAAAGATTGTCTTACTTTTTTGTAGAATGGGTGTATAATATTTACCCAAAAAAAAAATTGGGACATACACATTAAGCACGATCACTATCAGGCAACTGGTTATAGATCAATCAAACTATGGTTGAATTTAACTCCCACACTTGCAAGAAAATTAGCACATTTATTTCCTTCTCCATAAGTGTGTTAGAGGAGCACATCTATTCTTTTTGGGAAAAAATTTGCAACGTTCCTGATAAGTGCTTATTTTGCGTGTTTTTAGTGTATTTTATAGTTAGTTTTGGAGCGTTTTAATTAGTTTTATAGCTAATTAACTAAGTTTCTAGTGAAAATATGCATTTTATGGTTTAAGTGGTACAAATTGCATTTCTATTGATTTTAATGATGAAAACTTCATGTTTTGGTAGGTTTAAGGATTCAATCATCAAATGGTATGAATTGAGAAGATAATTGAATGATTGATGATGGTTTGAAGTGATGAAAAGAGAATATGAAGTGCAAGAGATGAAATGCAATTAAAGAAAGTTTTCCAGTTTTAACACCTTGTGGTATTTCGGCTATATCATGAGCTATAAGTATCGGATTGAGGTGATTTGTGACGACCCCACCTCCCCCTAGAGTGTACCTAAGGGTTTGGCGGACCGCCTGCCTAGCTCTCGTCAAGACTCAGTCACGCATCATGAAATTTACAAATAACAACCTCAATAATAAAAGCGATATCAATTACAACCTTCAATATGTATACTGATGGACCTCCAATGCCCATACAACCTATGACTATAGACAAGGAGTCAAACTTGCAAAAATCAAACCAAGCAAGCCAGCTAGACATCTATGGAGTGCTCACGTGAGCAACTAACAACCTTAAATGAAATCGAGACCTTTTCCAAATTCCACTCTCACGTTCTCATCCCTGTAAGAGGAATGTAGTAGGTCTACAACCATACACATAAACATGCAAATCCGCACGCAAGATGAATTATTTCAAGTTCACGAAGGTCGAGTGCACGTAAAGGCACACTCGCCTAGACAAGATCAAGTCACAAGTAAGTTCAGTATATCATGTTTTCAAGCATTTCAAGTCAAGATACAAGTTACTTATAAATCAAATTGCTGGTACATGCATGAACAAGATATCAAAAGTTTAGTCGAGTTAGATCAAGTGCGATAAAGTACACACTTACTTATGAAACAACAAATTATGTGCCTAGCAATTTCTAGCAATAATGAGCACGAAACATATAGTTGGAACACTCACCACGGCAACAAGCTTAAGTGTTTGCCTCAGGAGCACTCCGGCCTCACCTTTAAGTCCTAAAATCAAGTATGTAAAGCACCATAAGATCCACTACTCCAATCTACCATAGTCAAAGGAAAACACTTCCCAACCAACCAAGTTATCTCAACTCCAATTATAAAATCAAACTCAAAATGGTTCTACAACTCCAACTTGAATTTGGAAATGAAAGCAAGAACAGCTTTTGAAGAACAAAATTTTCTCCAGTTTTGCGCAATGCTATTTGAAAAATCACATCTTAAGCCTCTTAAGTCCAAAATTTATAAAATTTATGCCGTTGGAAAATATACTCAAAGGGTTACAATTTCCCAGAAGACACATTTGTAAGATTTTGTCCACAATTTAGTCAAATTCCAGTCTCTAGTTGCTGCTTCATCCGGTAGAAAAATAGAACAGGTGTGGGAATTCAATCAAATTTGGAAAATCACAGATATTCATAAGAATTGAGAAAAATTCTAAAATTTTTACGGTAGAAAATACTCTGAATCTAGTTTCAAATGCAAGAAACAGAACTCAATTCAGATTTTTCTACACCAAGATATAACAAATGTCCCAAGACTGCTCAAAGTCTCCTGCGGAAAAAATTTACGTAGCACTTCCCCTTATTTTTCCTAATTTTCAACCATTTTCAAGGCTTTATTCTCACCACAAAATAGCTTCAAATCAAGCACATGCATTTCAGGCCAACAACTCACTAAATCAAGCATATACATAGCATATAACCATCACCTACTCAAGCTAGAAAAATTAAACCTAGCCTGAAATTCACTAATCTTCACCAAATCTAGATTATCATCCATAAAATTCCAAGTTTCAAGTCATCTTGGAATTGAAATAGGACACAATTTCCAAATTTGAAATAGGGCTCCCTATGAGTTTAGGGCTCAATTTCCAGATTTCCAGATTTCCAGATTTCACTACATTTGGAAATAGGGCTCCCTATGAGTTTCAATCTGAAAATCTGGAAATTGAGCCTTATAAGTCTAGTTTCAAACGCAACAAACGGAACTCAATTCCGACTTTCCTATACGAAATTATAGCTAATTTCCCAAAGCTGGGCCAGAGCCTCCTGCTAAAATTTCCAGATTTTCTAACAATTTGAGAAAATGAAACTTTTCTTAACAAAATTCACTCCCTTGGCTCAAATTCAACATACATGTGAAGATTAAGGTTTAACAAAGTATCTTAAACAAAAACCTTGCCAAAATCACAATAAAATACTAATATTTTCACATAGAAGCATATATCAAACTCACCATAAATCTTCCCATCAAGCTACTAAGGTTTTCATGAAATGTACCTAATCCTTCTTCTTTATCATATGAAGAGACATCTAGCATGATTCTTAATCAAGAATTCCACCAAATTTATCGTACATATCTCACTTGTCGGTTACACCAGTACCGTACATTATGAAACTTAACATGCATCCAATTAAGCATGCACCAAGTTGAATAATATAATGGAAGCAAACTTATGATTGAACCATTAAAGCAACCAAGAATTTAAGGCAAGTAAGTTCAAATAAGAGCTATAAAGACAAGTGAAATTTCAGAGCTTCACATGATTCTTGAACTATTTTGAAGCTAAGAAATAGATCTACATTTGGTATAAGACATCAAAGTTCAGTTCAGTCATTTTCATAGTCAAAAATTGAAATACAGAAGTGCAATTTCATTGTCGAAAGTTGAAACAGAGTTCTGACTAGTTGAGGATATTTTAGTCATTTATTGGTCTACGGAGCTCCAAATTGGATGATTCTTGATGAATTGGAAAGTTAACTCAAAGAGCTACAACTTTTATGTCTTGGTCAAGAGTTAATTCAGCTTCTGTCATCAAGAAAAGTTTAGTTGAAATTGAGGCAAAATTGAAGCAACATTGAAGACTGAACAGAAATTGCAAAGAAAGGCAGGGGACCAATCCGGCCAGATTCTGGCCGGATTTTGGTTAGAAATGGCTGCTCTCCACTTTCACATCTTGTGTCCTTCTCCAATCTGGCCGGATTTTGGTTAGAAATGGCTGCTCTCCACTTTCACATCTTGTGTCCTTCTCCAATAATTCACAACTATTGATAGACGTGTGACAACCACTTAGCAGCTGTAAAAGGGATATTTGAAGCCTCATTTCTTAAATAAATTCATCTATATATAGCCATAGAGTTACAAGAATAAAAAGAGCTTGGAAAGTGCAAGAAATACCAGAAAAAATATAGTTATTACATTTTCTTAGTGTTAGGTTAGTTTAGTATGGAATAGTTTAATTAGTTAGTCCATCCTTCTTGTTTATTGGCTAGGCAAAGATAAAGAAGGAGATGAAGATAGATGAGATGAACTCATGTGACAAGGGTTACATTTCTTTCCAAACTCTTTATCTTTTGTATTTGATTCTATTGTTTAGTTAATATACAAGTTTGGATTCAATGTTTATTATGTATTTCTAAAGTTTATACCTTGGATTTGGTTGAACTTTCTATAATTGTTAGTGTTTATTATTTGACTATTTGATGCTATTATTTTGAGCAAGTTATTTAGCACTTTAGCTCTTTAGCTCTTTAAATCATGATTAACTAGGTATCATTAATTGTGATTATCTAAAGGTGTTGTTTTTTCAATAAAAATTGAGATTTAACACTAGTTCAAGAAGTGCTAAACCTAAGAAGTACACTCACGAGAGCAAATGTGCACCTTTGTGACTTTAGAGATTCATTTCATGTAATTTCATAAAGGTAATTAACTTGTAACTAATTTCATAACCACGAGAGTAGGTATGGATTAGTTATAAGTATAGTTAATTCACTACGAAAATAGATTTCACATGTATAAGGAAATTACGCCATAGTTAACCAAGATAGTAGTACTCAATGATCGAACAATAACACTTGCATGAGTAGTTAGGAATACCGTGTATTCTTCATTTTCTGCTACAACTTGTTCTTTGTTCACACAACCTTTCCAACTCATTTACAACTCAAAATTTTGGCTGTATTTGACCAAGAAGAGTGTGGAAACTTGCAGAACAACTCTTGGTGAGTTCAAAAGCTAACTTTGCCAACCAAGAAACAACTCACCTTAAGCTTGAATTCTCTATAAATAATAGCCTTGGAGGAACATTTTTGCAACTTTGGAATGCTAGAGAAACTCACAAAAAATGTAATCTGCACTAGAATTTCGTTAGCTCATTAGTTAGGGTAGATTAGTATAGTTAGTGTAATTTATCCATCTTGTATTTGGAGTTAGATTTGGATGAAGATTTGAAAAGCAAAGATGGAGAGTTTGAAGCTCATATAACAAGGGTGACTTCTCTTCTAACACTTTCTCTTTTATATTTGATTTCATGTTTAACTATAATACAAGTTTGGTGTTTGTTTTCATGTTTAGTTAAAATTTATACCTAGAGTATGGATGAATTTTCTATATATTGTTAGTGATGTTCACTTGGTTATTTGATGATATTATTTTGAGCAAGTTATTTATCACTTTTGCTTTTCTAATCATGATTAACTGACCATTAATTGTGATTATCTAAAGGTGTTAAGTTTGCAATGAGAATTGGAATTTAATACTAGTTCAAGAAAGTAATAAACTTATGGAGTACATTTACGAGAAAAGAGGTGCACCTATGTGGCTTTAATGACTTGTTTCATACGATTTTATAGAAGAAATGGGTTTGTAGTTAATTTCATAACCACGAGAGTAGGTATGACTTAGTTACAAATATAGTTGATTCACTATGAGAGTAGATTTCATATACATTAGGAAATTACGCCATAACTAGTCAAGGTAATAGCATTTACTTAATCGGTAATGTCATTTGCAAGAGTAGTAAGGAATTCCATACTTCTAGGAGCTTCCTATTGTATTTTTATTACTTTTATAGTTTAAATTCAATTTCTTACATGTGTGATGGTCTAAATAATAAAAGAGTTTGAAAAACATTAGTAATTGACAATCTTTCCAATGGGATCGACACCTAATACCCCTATACTCAATAAACGACTCATATACATGTGAAAAATTACGTGTAGAGTATTTAAAAATTTATAAATGTAAAACTTGATTGTGGATGAGTTAATTGTTATATGTATACCCCGCGCTCATCAAGTTTTTGGCGCCGTTGTCGAGGAAGATTTGTCAATATCGGTGCTTAGAATAACTTTATTAGTTTAGATATTTTTATTTTCTTTTCTTGTTTTTTTTTGTGTCTAGTGTCTTATTTGTTGTATTTAGTGTCTTGTTGAGTCTTTATTTGTTTATTTTTATATGTATCCAGTCATCTATTCTCTTTCACTAAACTTGTTTTTAAGTTACTTTAAAAGCATGTTTAGGGATTCAAGAAAAGTAGAAAATATGAGGAGACAATGCATGAGAAGTGGAAGATCGGCAATGGATGGTTACCAAGTGCAAAACTCCTTGAATAAAGGTAACCAAGAAATTACTGAAGGTATGTCATTTGAAGATGGTTTAAGGTTCTTAATGGCTAAATTTAATGTTATAACGTTACAAGTTTAATTGGACACCATTATGCATGAGATTGAATGAAAGAGAAATGTTAAATCTTTTAATTCTTATCATGTGATTTGTGATTTGTGTGGAGGTTATTATGCTACTAATACATGTATGCAAGCACAAAATGTGGATTATTATGATGAATTAAGGTATTACAATTTTTGTTTTAATCATTATAGTGCTAATTAGGATAATTCTTCTACTTATGGTTGAGATAATCGATGTACTAATAGCGATTCTTCATGTTTTTATGATTACCAACTTGAATGTATCCAATATGAATCAAAACCATCTTGCAAATTAGCAATAGAAAGATTAGCTAATGCATCTTTACCTTGGGAATTAGAGAGTGAACCATTAGCTAATGATTCTAAACCATCTTGGGAGCTAACTATAGAAAATTATTCTAATGAATTTGATTTAGCTATAGAAAGGCTAGCTAATACGACTTTTGACCGTTTTGCTAGGATTGAGGAAAGGTTAGATGAATTAGCTTCTCACTTTGGTAGAATACAAGACCAATTGCATGAGTTGCGTGAAGTTATTTCTTCTCATGATATGCACTATGACTGAATTTGATTTAACTATAGAAAGGCTAGCTAATGTGACTTTTGACCGTTTTGCTAGGATTGAGGAAAGGTTAGATGAATTAGCTTCTCACTTTGGTAGAATACAAGACCAATTGCATGAGTTGCGTGAAGTTATTTCTTCTCATGATATGCACTATGACTCTAACATGAATGATGAGCATGTTGCAAGTGAAAGTGGATTGCATTTTGATGAAAATGATGAATCTATTATGTGTGTCAATGAGAAAATGTCCATTTCATATGATAGTACCTTTGAAACTAACCTTGAATCTCAAGATGTAAGCCTTAACGACTCATTTTTCACCCCTCTTGAGGAATGTATTGAGCATATAGATTTTAAAGGTATTATTCCCCAAAGCCATGTGGACGTTCCTTTGGTGAGTACTCAAGTGACATACATTCAAGGTAAAATCTATGAATCACTTGAGATTGGTAAGTCACTTCCATCTCTCACATCATTAGAACATGTGACTTTTGCTATTAAGTCACCTTTTAACGATCCATCATGACTTAAAATGGTGGATTATTCATTAACAAAGCCTTCTTGCAAAGTGAGGTGAAATAGTTGAGCCAAAAACTATAAACAAAAGCGCTTGTTGGGAGGCAATTCAAATATTTTTATTATTTATGTTAATTTTATGTTTAAATTATGTATTTGAATTATTTTGTTAATTTTCTTTTGTAGGTTTGGGAAATAGAAGCAAAGATGATCAAATGAGGTGAAAAAAAGCAAAGTTTAATCAAGGAACTCACACCCTCAAATTGAGTAAAAATTATTTTTGATTTGTTAAATAGGGTTAAAATGCATGTTTTGATCATTTTACATGAGCGCATATTGATTATTTTGGCAAAAGAATGATCTAAGATAGATTTTGAGTAATTAGGGTAGCATGTGTAATTTTTGAAAAGTTACAAATATCTCCAAAAAATTGAAAATACGGAATGAATATGCGATCTCAGGGTTGTGTTTTCTAAACTTGCATATTCAATTCTGCGCATCTAAAGCAGAATATGCGGCCTCTAATACACGACTTAAGGTCATGTATTACATGAAGCTGCGTATACATTTTTGCAAGTTTAAGGCAGAAAATGCGACTCTGATGAAAATGCGATGTCAAGTCTTGTATTCTCTACCCATGTTTTCTGTAGAAGCAAAATGTGAGTTCCCTGTTTCATATTCTTCCTCTTCTTCACCTTACATATTCATCACCAAAACAAAGGCATGAAGTTACGGATCGTCGTTTATGTTTATTAATGCCTTTGTTATCACCTTTGTTTCTCATTTTTCATTCTCAGGTTTCTATTGCTAATTGTTATCCAATGGAACTCATGAAGTTTTAGAGATAAGCGGACAACAGTTTCTGACACTTCATGATGCGTCAATAGTAACATTAGGGGAGTATTACTTTCTTTATCTTGGTTTCTCTTTTTACACATTGAGGACAATGTGCATGTTAAGTGTGGGGGAGGGAAACCCTGAACCTATTAGCATTGTATGTGATATTGACTTGTGTTTGAAATGATTTGGACTTGATATTGGAAATATTTCTTGTTCTTTAAATTTTTCAAAATTGAGTTTGTTGGCAGGAAGTTTTGTCAATTTATAAGGGGAAACTCTGTGATACCCCGAATATTAGGAGGTTGTTTGTAAAGAAGAAACTAAAATTTATTTGTTTGGGTTTGATTTAAAACCTTATTTTGTTTTAAAAGACTAGAAACCCTAAAATTTTAATCAAAAACCCTAGTTTACTTGTGACTAACCGGTTTTCTTAAATCTCTCATATTTTAATTGAAACCCTAATTTTAATCACTGGAATTGTAAAATTCCTCATATTTTTCTTAAAATTCCTTTTATTTGGTATTTATTCCTTTATAATAGCTTTACTACTCATTCACACCCGCAGTAACTGCAATCAACCATAGAATCAAGGATTTTCCGTTTAGGATCTTAGTTCGGGTAAATTAGGACTTTTGCGTATTTTGACCGTGTGATTACTTGGTGAGATGTGCGCACTAAATTTAGTGATTAAGAGTGAATTTTAGACGATATTAAGTGTGACAACCCCACCTCCCTCTAAGGCGAACCAAAGGGTTCGGCGGACCGCCTGCCCAACTCTTGCCGGGACTCAGTCGATCACTTCACTCCTCAAACAAAACCAGGATAACCCACAAGAATAAACATAACAACGATCCAAAATCTAAAGCAAAACTTGTACACATCGCTATCTCAAAAGGAAGTACAAACATCGAATCTACAAAGGTTCTCAATCTTCATACATTCAGACCATGCCAAGCACTAGGGCGAGAACCATTAAAAAAATCAAAGAGCTAGACCAAGCTAGTCTATACCGAGCTCTCGTCCTTGCTCGCCTTCCCCTGTTAAGGAAAACAAAACTAAAGGGATGAGTTAAAATCTCAGTGAGATTCCAAACACATAGGCAGCATTCACTACATATAACCAATAATTCAAGATACATTTATGATATAAAGCGTTAAACACAATCAATAAAAGGATACGTGCTCACAGGGAGCCATTCATTCGTTCATTCATTCATTCGTTCTCCTTTCATTCCCTTATTCCTCCAATCATTTGAAAATACATTTTGATAAGTAAAACCCCTCATTTGCATTGACATTCGTTCGTTCATTTCATTCACCCCCTTCCCGGACATTGGCTAGGCTCTACCAGACTTCAAGGTAATATTCGAGTATACCAAACAGTTACCCAGGGTCACCATATCGCCCGACCGAGTCCGCTTCTGGCTCGAGTCGATCGGTAACGAAGGGCAGGGCCTAGTTCAGCCAAAAGGCTTACATACATGCACAAGTAACGTTTCAATCATTAAATCATTAAAAATTTCACATTCATTTAGGTCGAGTGCGATAAAGTACACACCCGCCTAGAAAACTCGTTTTGGCAATCATTGAATACATTAACATGTCATCCATCATTCATACAAGCCATATAATCAAGAAAATATAACAACAAGAAACATTCACCTATGTACGCAAAAATAAAGTCCAAAATATCCCTCCGGGTCTTACCCTTAGTCACCGAGAAAACCTAAGATTCAACAAGAAAGAATATTACAGTTCATCTAACAAAACAAGTAAGTGAAATCGAAGAAATCCGGCAAATAATGTATAAAGATGACTTTATCGTGAAAGAGGGTATTTGGCTCGGAGGACGGAAATAATGAAGGTTTCATAACCCAAATGAAAAACCAAACTCAAAAGGGTTATAACATTCCCAATGAAAAACACTTGAACAAAAAACAAGTCGGAATCCAACTAAATCGGCTTTGATGTGGTTCAAAATCAACTCGTATTCAAGTAGATATGATAGACTAAATGTCTTGATAAGAATCATGTGAAAAGGAGGTCAAAACTACCTTACTTTCCCACTTAAAACCTCACTTAATAGTTGTTCACTTGTGGCCGAGAAAACCCTAAGTCATACCGCATTATTTTGGTAAGGAGTAAGTAACCATTTAGAATTTTAACTAAGGAAGTATCATGTTTTAAAATGGTAGAACGGTCATGGTATTTGTCAAACGAATATATATAAGTTCAAATAGAAACTTAGCTCTCAAACACCTCTCGAGCGAACCGATGAAATCTTCACTGAAATACGTTCAACTTGACACAAAATACATTTCCAAAACCATTTTAACTCATTCACATGACAAGAAAAGAAAATGAACAGCATTTCCCCTAATTGTCTTCACTTTCACCCTACAATTAAAAACCCATTCTCATACCATTAACTACAATCACACATACAATCCATAAGTAATAAAACACGTCCAATTAGGACACAAACCCTTTCAATTAAAGCAAATTAGAAGCTCAAAAGGCCACTATACGAAAACCCCCAAATTAAAACCCTAGAACTGGAATTTATCCCTACAAGCGGAAATTTTTCGCAATTAAACGCAATTAACGCATAAAAGTTCCATTTAACACCATCTCAATCCATCAATTCAAGGCCAATCCATGATTGTTATATGAAATCGGAAAAATCCCCAATAAATCAGAAAATGGTCCAACTTGACCTAAAACCATGAAATCATCCACAATATAGCATCTTTAACCTTCACAATCCACTAATATACCGTTATTAAAACAAAACAAGAACTTTCTTAGCAACTCACCTTACAACTGAAGAAAGGCAGGAACTTAGAGTTTCACTCCCAAAAACAACTCCACCATTACCTTTAACCTTCTTTAGCTAGCAATCGTATGGAGTAGTTTGAAAATCTATCGGTTAAAACTCAGGATTTAAGTGAAAATTGAAACTAGAAAAATGAAGAGCTTTTCTTTCTTCTCTCAAGAGGCACGGCTGGGCAAGGAACAAAAATGAAGATATTTTGGCTCAAAACAGTATAAAAAGGGAGAGGAACAGGCGGTCAAAATTGGTGGCTGCCTATGCCACGTTGGATTTTCGGCCAGAATCTGGTCGGATTTCCGGCCGGATTCTTGGCCGGATTCAGGGCAATAGCAAAAACCATTTTTTTTTCAAAACCCCTCAACAATCCGGCCAAGAACTGGCCAGATTTGCGGCCGGATTTGGCCCTTCAGCTTTTCACAAAATTTTTTTTCCTCTTTTCCGGATTCGATTGCCGTGCTTAACCGTACTTCCAACACATACACACATGTACATATCTCACACACAAATACACGTATTATCAAAACCTTCCTTTGTTTAAACAAATGGTTAACAAATTTCACTTAAAAGGGAAAATGAGAATAAACCAAAAGGCTGAGAAAATATGGAAATTTTTAGGGTTCGCACACTCTTTCCCCCTTAGGAAAGCCTCAGACGAGTCCGGAATGGTTTGGTTGTCTAACGCAAAAGCTTTTGTCGGTACACTTGTTCGTTTCCCTCTTTCGTTCGCTTGTTTTGATTTGGCTCCATCTAGTTACGGAGTACTACCCTCACGTGACTGTCCCCTCGGACAGTTGCTAAATTGATGATCCCCACTTTCGTAAATCAAACACTTCCGTCCTTTCTGCCAACAATCGTTCTCGGTATGATTGGCTTTTCCACAGTAGCCAAAAGTCAAGTGAGAAGCCATCTTTTGGCTTTCTTGAGAAATCTCTCCATGTCCGATTTGGCTTCCTTTTGTAGACCTTTAATCTACCCCCCCTAATGTCCATGGTGGGCGGGATAACTGGTTCACTTTCTGCGCTTTAGAAGGTGCTATCGTTTCACTAAACTCTTCCAATCCACAACCCGATCCACCCTTTTTCGAGTTTGGGAGGCTTTTACCTGTGCCTTTGCTTCCTCAATTCTTTGAGCTTTTTCAAGAGTCTCCGTAAAAGTATTCACTTGTGCCGCCGCTAACGCCTCCTGGATGTCCAGGTTCAATCCCTGTATGAACCGTCTCACTCTTCGCCATTCAGTGGCTACCAGTTCCGAAGCAAACTTGGATAGCTTGGTAAATTTCGTTTCATATTCAGCTACATTTAAGGTTCCCTAGCGTAGTCCAATAAATTCATCCTCCCTCATTTCTTGGACTAAAGGTGGGAGGTATTTCTCGTTAAACTCTCTTGTAAAGTTCGCCCATGTCCACACGGTTTGTTCTCTTTCCCACTTCGCTTTAATTATATTCCACCATGCTCGGGTCGGTCCCTCAAATTGAAACACCGCAAAGTTTACTTGTCTTTGCTCGGTGTAGTTCAAAACTGTGAAAATATTCATCATGGCCTCTAAACATTGTTCAGTGGTGTCCGGATCAGGCCCTCCAGCGAATTTTGGAGGTGCAAACTTCTGAAACCTCTCAAGAGCCCGATCTTCTCCTATTTCAGGTTTCTGGGGCTGGTTCACAGGTATTTGACCTTGTTGGTCCACCAACCTTGCTAAAATGTTTGTCATCTGTGGAATCGCCATCGCCATTTGGTCTCCGGCTTCAACCCTCGATCCTTGTGCTTGTTCAGCCGATGTTTCCCTTTCTTCCCTTGGTCCCTGGGCTCGCTTAGTCCTATGGCCACGATCACGTCCGCGACTACGTCTCCCGTCCATATTTTTTTTCCTCTTTTTTTTTTTCCAAAAAGGTAATTTAATGAATAAACGAAGTAAATCGACTAAAATCACAAAATCCAACATACCAAATACACAAATAAACGTATACACACATAACACACCATATATCAAGGAGACAGATGGTAAAATACACACATACATATCAAATTAGACAAATAATCATATACACAAATACACAAACTAATGTCATGTCATAATGACATAAGGGCAAATCTAAAGAAAAGGCGATATCATCTCGGTCTCAGTTAAAACCCCGTCCGGTCTCTCACGTCACTTACTATCCAAACTAGATGCCCATGGACCTCTTGTACTCATTCTGGCGACACAAAGCCTATTCATGTTCCCAAAATGCAAGTCTCACATACTTAGTATCGCCTCACGCTGGAGTACTCGGGCACGAGAATCTGACATAAGATAATTCACATCTCGAGCTGGCCAGTCCCAAGAGTAAACTATCTACAATCGAGGTTCCTACCTGACGTACCTATCTATAGTCTTCAGATATCATGAGAAAATTTAAGGCCTATAACATCCACAATTCACAGCTTATGCTCGAATGAGCACTTAATCCTTCATACCTATTCACCACTCAGTGCAGGCTCACTCCGCGCAGAGACCACGCGAAGCAAGCTCTGATACCAACTGTGACAGCCCCACCTCCCCCTAAGACGAACCAAAGGGTTCGGCGGACCGTCTGCCTAACTCTCGCCGGGACTCAGTCGATCACTTCACTCCTCAAACAAAACCAGGACAACCCACAAGAATAAACATAACAACGATCCGAAATCTAAAGCAAAACTTGTATACATTGCTATCTCAAAAGGAAGTACAAACATCGAATCTACAAAGGTTCTCAATCTTCATACATTCAGCCCGTGCCAAGCACTAGGGCGAGAACCATTAAAAAAATCAAAGAGCTAGACCAAGCTAGTCTATACCGAGCTCTCGTCCTTGCTCGCCTTCCCCTGTTAAGGAAAACAAAACTAAAGGGATGAGTTAAAAGCTCAGTGAGGTTCCGAACACATAGGCAGCATTCACTACATATAACCAATAATTCAAGATACATTTATGATATAAAGCGTTAAACACAATCAATAAAAGGATACGTACTCACAGGGAGCCATTCATTCGTTCATTCATTCATTCGTTCTCCTTTCATTCCCTTATTCCTCCAATCATTTGAAAATACATTTTGATAAGTAAAACCCCTCATTTGCATTGACATTCGTTCGTTCATTTCATTCACCCCCTTCCCGGACATTGGCTAGGCTCTACCAGACTTCAAGGTAATATTCGAGTATACCAAACAGTTACCCAGGGTCACCATATCGCCCGACCGAGTCCGCTTCTGGCTCGAGTCGATCGGTAACGAAGGGCAGGGCCTAGTTCAGCCAAAAGGCTTACATACATGCACAAGTAACGTTTCAATCATTAAATCATTAAAAATTTCACATTCATTTAGGTCGAGTGCGATAAAGTACACACCCGCCTAGAAAACTCGTTTTGGCAATCATTGAATACATTAACATGTCATCCATCATTCATACAAGCCATATAATCAAGAAAATATAACAACAAGAAACATTCACCTATGTACGCAAAAATAAAGTCCAAAATATCCCTCCGGGTCTTACCCTTAGTCACCGAGAAAATCTAAGATTCAACAAGAAAGAATATTACAGTTCGTCGAACAAAACAAGTAAGTGAAATCGAAGAAATCCGGCAAATAATGTATAAAGATGACTTTATCGTGAAAGAGGGTATTTGGCTCGGAGGACGGAAATAACGAAGGTTTCATAACCCAAATGAAAAACCAAACTCAAAAGGGTTATAACATTCCCAATGAAAAACACTTGAACAAAAAACAAGTCGGAATCCAACTAAATCGGCTTTGATGTGGTTCAAAATCAACTCGTATTCAAGTAGATATGATAGACTAAATGTCTTGATAAGAATCATGTGAAAAGGAGGTCAAAACTACCTTACTTTCCCACTTAAAACCTCACTTAATAGTTGTTCACTTGTGGCCGAGAAAACCCTAAGTCATACCGCATTATTTTGGTAAGGAGTAAGTAACCATTTAGAATTTTAACTAAGGAAGTATCATGTTTTAAAATGGTAGAACGGTCATGGTATTTGTCAAACGAATATATATAAGTTCAAATAGAAACTTAGCTCTCAAACACCTCTCGAGCGAACCGATGAAATCTTCACTGAAATACGTTCAACTTGACACAAAATACATTTCCAAAACCATTTTAACTCATTCACATGACAAGAAAAGAAAATGAACAGCATTTCCCCTAATTGTCTTCACTTTCACCCTACAATTAAAAACCCATTCTCATACCATTAACTACAATCACACATACAATCCATAAGTAATAAAACACGTCCAATTAGGACACAAACCCTTTCAATTAAAGCAAATTAGAAGCTCAAAAGGCCACTATACGAAAACCCCCAAATTAAAACCCTAGAACTGGAATTTATCCCTACAAGCGGAAATTTTTCGCAATTAAACGCAATTAACGCATAAAAGTTCCATTTAACACCATCTCAATCCATCAATTCAAGGCCAATCCATGATTGTTATATGAAATCGGAAAAATCCCCAATAAATCAGAAAATGGTCCAACTTGACCTAAAATCATGAAATCATCCACAATATAGCATCTTTAACCTTCACAATCCACTAATATACCGTTATTAAAACAAAACAAGAACTTCCTTAGCAACTCACCTTACAACTGAAGAAAGGCAGGAACTTAGAGTTTCACTCCCAAAAACAACTCCACCATTACCTTTAACCTTCTTTAGCTAGCAATCGTATGGAGTAGTTTGAAAATCTATCGGTTAAAACTCAGGATTTAAGTGAAAATTGAAACTAGAAAAATGAAGAGCTTTTCTTTCTTCTCTCAAGAGGCACGGCTGGGCAAGGAACAAAAATGAAGATATTTTGGCTCAAAACAGTATAAAAAGGGAGAGGAACAGGCGGTCAAAATTGGTGGCTGCCTATGCCACGTTGGATTTTCGGCCAGAATCTGGTCGGATTTCCGGCCGGATTCTTGGCCGGATTCAGGGCAATAGCAAAAACCATTTTTTTTTCAAAACCCCTCAACAATCCGGCCAAGAACTGGCCAGATTTGCGGCCGGATTTGGCCCTTCAGCTTTTCACAAAATTTTTTTCCTCTTTTCCGGATTCGATTGCCGTGCTTAACCGTACTTCCAACACATACACACATGTACATATCTCACACACAAATACACGTATTATCAAAACCTTCCTTTGTTTAAACAAATGGTTAACAAATTTCACTTAAAAGGGAAAATGAGAATAAACCAAAAGGCTGAGAAAATATGGAAATTTTTAGGGTTCTCACACTCTTTCCCCCTTAGGAAAACCTCAGACGAGTCCGGAATGGTTTGGTTGTCTAACGCAAAAGCTTTTGTCGGTACACTTGTTCGTTTCCCTCTTTCGTTCGCTTGTTTTGATTTGGCTCCATCTAGTTACGGAGTACTACCCTCACGTGACTGTCCCCTCGGACAGTTGCTAAATTGATGATCCCCACTTTCGCAAATCAAACACTTCCGTCCTTTCTGCCAACAATCGTTCTCGGTATGATTGGCTTTTCCACAGTAGCCAAAAGTCAAGTGAGAAGCCATCTTTTGGCTTTCTTGAGAAATCTCTCCATGTCCGATTTGGCTTCCTTTTGTAGACCTTTAATCTACCCCCCCTAATGTCCATGGTGGGCGGGATAACTGGTTCACTTTCTGCGCTTTAGAAGGTGCTATCGTTTCACTAAACTCTTCCAATCCACTACCCGATCCACCCTTTTTCGAGTTTGGGAGGCTTTTACCTGTGCCTTTGCTTCCTCAATTCTTTGAGCTTTTTCAAGAGTCTCCGTAAAAGTATTCACTTGTGCCGCCGCTAACGCCTCCTGGATGTCCAGGTTCAATCCCTGTATGAACCGTCTCACTCTTCGCCATTCAGTGGCTACCAGTTCCGAAGCAAACTTGGATAGCTTGGTAAATTTCGTTTCATATTCAGCTACATTTAAGGTTCCCTAGCGTAGTCCAATAAATTCATCCTCCCTCATTTCTTGGACTAAAGGTGGGAGGTATTTCTCGTTAAACTCTCTTGTAAAGTTCGCCCATGTCCACACGGTTTGTTCTCTTTCCCACTTCGCTTTAATTATATTCCACCATGCTCGGGTCGGTCCCTCAAATTGAAACACCGCAAAGTTTACTTGTCTTTGCTCGGTGTAGTTCAAAACTGTGAAAATATTCATCATGGCCTCTAAACATTGTTCAGTGGTGTCCGGATCAGGCCCTCCAGCGAATTTTGGAGGTGCAAACTTCTGAAACCTCTCAAGAGCCCGATCTTCTCCTATTTCAGGGTTCTGGGGCTGGTTCACAGGTATTTGACCTTGTTGGTCCACCAACCTTGCTAAAATGTTTGTCATCTGTGGAATCACCATCGCCATTTGGTCTCCGGCTTCAACCCTCGATCCTTGTGCTTGTTCAGCCGATGTTTCCCTTTCTTCCCTTGGTCCCTGGGCTCGCTTAGTCCTATGGCCACGATCACGTCCGCGACTACGTCTCCCGTCCATATTTTTTTTCCTCTTTTTTTTTTCCAAAAAGGTAATTTAATGAATAAACGAAGTAAATCGACTAAAATCACAAAATCCAACATACCAAATACACAAATAAACGTATACACACATAACACACCATATATCAAGGAGACAGATGGTAAAATACACACATACATATCAAATTAGACAAATAATCATATACACAAATACACAAACTAATGTCATGTCATAATGACATAAGGGCAAATCTAAAGAAAAGGCGATATCATCTCGGTCTCAGTTAAAACCCCGTCCGGTCTCTCACGTCACTTACTATCCAAACTAGATGCCCATGGACCTCTTGTACTCATTCTGGCGACACAAAGCCTATTCATGTTCCCAAAATGCAAGTCTCACATACTTAGTATCGCCTCACGCTGGAGTACTCGGGCACGAGAATCTGACATAAGATAATTCACATCTCGAGCTGGCCAGTCCCAAGAGTAAACTATCTACAATCGAGGTTCCTACCTGACGTACCTATCTATAGTCTTCAGATATCATGAGAAAATTTAAGGCCTATAACATCCACAATTCACAGCTTATGCTCGAATGAGCACTTAATCCTTCATACCTATTCACCACTCAGTGCAGGCTCACTCCGCGCAGAGACCACGCGAAGCAAGCTCTGATACCAACTGTGACAGCCCCACCTCCCCCTAAGACGAACCAAAGGGTTCGGCGGACCGTCTGCCTAACTCTCGCCGGGACTCAGTCGATCACTTCACTCCTCAAACAAAACCAGGACAACCCACAAGAATAAACATAACAACGATCCGAAATCTAAAGCAAAACTTGTATACATTGCTATCTCAAAAGGAAGTACAAACATCGAATCTACAAAGGTTCTCAATCTTCATACATTCAGCCCGTGCCAAGCACTAGGGCGAGAACCATTAAAAAAATCAAAGAGCTAGACCAAGCTAGTCTATACCGAGCTCTCGTCCTTGCTCGCCTTCCCCTGTTAAGGAAAACAAAACTAAAGGGATGAGTTAAAAGCTCAGTGAGGTTCCGAACACATAGGCAGCATTCACTACATATAACCAATAATTCAAGATACATTTATGATATAAAGCGTTAAACACAATCAATAAAAGGATACGTACTCACAGGGAGCCATTCATTCGTTCATTCATTCATTCGTTCTCCTTTCATTCCCTTATTCCTCCAATCATTTGAAAATACATTTTGATAAGTAAAACCCCTCATTTGCATTGACATTCGTTCGTTCATTTCATTCACCCCCTTCCCGGACATTGGCTAGGCTCTACCAGACTTCAAGGTAATATTCGAGTATACCAAACAGTTACCCAGGGTCACCATATCGCCCGACCGAGTCCGCTTCTGGCTCGAGTCGATCGGTAACGAAGGGCAGGGCCTAGTTCAGCCAAAAGGCTTACATACATGCACAAGTAACGTTTCAATCATTAAATCATTAAAAATTTCACATTCATTTAGGTCGAGTGCGATAAAGTACACACCCGCCTAGAAAACTCGTTTTGGCAATCATTGAATACATTAACATGTCATCCATCATTCATACAAGCCATATAATCAAGAAAATATAACAACAAGAAACATTCACCTATGTACGCAAAAATAAAGTCCAAAATATCCCTCCGGGTCTTACCCTTAGTCACCGAGAAAATCTAAGATTCAACAAGAAAGAATATTACAGTTCGTCGAACAAAACAAGTAAGTGAAATCGAAGAAATCCGGCAAATAATGTATAAAGATGACTTTATCGTGAAAGAGGGTATTTGGCTCGGAGGACGGAAATAACGAAGGTTTCATAACCCAAATGAAAAACCAAACTCAAAAGGGTTATAACATTCCCAATGAAAAACACTTGAACAAAAAACAAGTCGGAATCCAACTAAATCGGCTTTGATGTGGTTCAAAATCAACTCGTATTCAAGTAGATATGATAGACTAAATGTCTTGATAAGAATCATGTGAAAAGGAGGTCAAAACTACCTTACTTTCCCACTTAAAACCTCACTTAATAGTTGTTCACTTGTGGCCGAGAAAACCCTAAGTCATACCGCATTATTTTGGTAAGGAGTAAGTAACCATTTAGAATTTTAACTAAGGAAGTATCATGTTTTAAAATGGTAGAACGGTCATGGTATTTGTCAAACGAATATATATAAGTTCAAATAGAAACTTAGCTCTCAAACACCTCTCGAGCGAACCGATGAAATCTTCACTGAAATACGTTCAACTTGACACAAAATACATTTCCAAAACCATTTTAACTCATTCACATGACAAGAAAAGAAAATGAACAGCATTTCCCCTAATTGTCTTCACTTTCACCCTACAATTAAAAACCCATTCTCATACCATTAACTACAATCACACATACAATCCATAAGTAATAAAACACGTCCAATTAGGACACAAACCCTTTCAATTAAAGCAAATTAGAAGCTCAAAAGGCCACTATACGAAAACCCCCAAATTAAAACCCTAGAACTGGAATTTATCCCTACAAGCGGAAATTTTTCGCAATTAAACGCAATTAACGCATAAAAGTTCCATTTAACACCATCTCAATCCATCAATTCAAGGCCAATCCATGATTGTTATATGAAATCGGAAAAATCCCCAATAAATCAGAAAATGGTCCAACTTGACCTAAAACCATGAAATCATCCACAATATAGCATCTTTAACCTTCACAATCCACTAATATACCGTTATTAAAACAAAACAAGAACTTTCTTAGCAACTCACCTTACAACTGAAGAAAGGCAGGAACTTAGAGTTTCACTCCCAAAAACAACTCCACCATTACCTTTAACCTTCTTTAGCTAGCAATCGTATGGAGTAGTTTGAAAATCTATCGGTTAAAACTCAGGATTTAAGTGAAAATTGAAACTAGAAAAATGAAGAGCTTTTCTTTCTTCTCTCAAGAGGCACGGCTGGGCAAGGAACAAAAATGAAGATATTTTGGCTCAAAACAGTATAAAAAGGGAGAGGAACAGGCGGTCAAAATTGGTGGCTGCCTATGCCACGTTGGATTTTCGGCCAGAATCTGGTCGGATTTCCGGCCGGATTCTTGGCCGGATTCAGGGCAATAGCAAAAACCATTTTTTTTTCAAAACCCCTCAACAATCCGGCCAAGAACTGGCCAGATTTGCGGCCGGATTTGGCCCTTCAGCTTTTCACAAAATTTTTTTTCCTCTTTTCCGGATTCGATTGCCGTGCTTAACCGTACTTCCAACACATACACACATGTACATATCTCACACACAAATACACGTATTATCAAAACCTTCCTTTGTTTAAACAAATGGTTAACAAATTTCACTTAAAAGGGAAAATGAGAATAAACCAAAAGGCTGAGAAAATATGGAAATTTTTAGGGTTCGCACACTCTTTCCCCCTTAGGAAAGCCTCAGACGAGTCCGGAATGGTTTGGTTGTCTAACGCAAAAGCTTTTGTCGGTACACTTGTTCGTTTCCCTCTTTCGTTCGCTTGTTTTGATTTGGCTCCATCTAGTTACGGAGTACTACCCTCACGTGACTGTCCCCTCGGACAGTTGCTAAATTGATGATCCCCACTTTCGCAAATCAAACACTTCCGTCCTTTCTGCCAACAATCGTTCTCGGTATGATTGGCTTTTCCACAGTAGCCAAAAGTCAAGTGAGAAGCCATCTTTTGGCTTTCTTGAGAAATCTCTCCATGTCCGATTTGGCTTCCTTTTGTAGACCTTTAATCTACCCCCCCTAATGTCCATGGTGGGCGGGATAACTGGTTCACTTTCTGCGCTTTAGAAGGTGCTATCGTTTCACTAAACTCTTCCAATCCACTACCCGATCCACCCTTTTTCGAGTTTGGGAGGCTTTTACCTGTGCCTTTGCTTCCTCAATTCTTTGAGCTTTTTCAAGAGTCTCCGTAAAAGTATTCACTTGTGCCGCCGCTAACGCCTCCTGGATGTCCAGGTTCAATCCCTGTATGAACCGTCTCACTCTTCGCCATTCAGTGGCTACCAGTTCCGAAGCAAACTTGGATAGCTTGGTAAATTTCGTTTCATATTCAGCTACATTTAAGGTTCCCTAGCGTAGTCCAATAAATTCATCCTCCCTCATTTCTTGGACTAAAGGTGGGAGGTATTTCTCGTTAAACTCTCTTGTAAAGTTCGCCCATGTCCACACGGTTTGTTCTCTTTCCCACTTCGCTTTAATTATATTCCACCATGCTCGGGTCGGTCCCTCAAATTGAAACACCGCAAAGTTTACTTGTCTTTGCTCGGTGTAGTTCAAAACTGTGAAAATATTCATCATGGCCTCTAAACATTGTTCAGTGGTGTCCGGATCAGGCCCTCCAGCGAATTTTGGAGGTGCAAACTTCTGAAACCTCTCAAGAGCCCGATCTTCTCCTATTTCAGGTTTCTGGGGCTGGTTCACAGGTATTTGACCTTGTTGGTCCACCAACCTTGCTAAAATGTTTGTCATCTGTGGAATCGCCATCGCCATTTGGTCTCCGGCTTCAACCCTCGATCCTTGTGCTTGTTCAGCCGATGTTTCCCTTTCTTCCCTTGGTCCCTGGGCTCGCTTAGTCCTATGGCCACGATCACGTCCGCGACTACGTCTCCCGTCCATATTTTTTTTCCTCTTTTTTTTTTTCCAAAAAGGTAATTTAATGAATAAACGAAGTAAATCGACTAAAATCACAAAATCCAACATACCAAATACACAAATAAACGTATACACACATAACACACCATATATCAAGGAGACAGATGGTAAAATACACACATACATATCAAATTAGACAAATAATCATATACACAAATACACAAACTAATGTCATGTCATAATGACATAAGGGCAAATCTAAAGAAAAGGCGATATCATCTCGGTCTCAGTTAAAACCCCGTCCGGTCTCTCACGTCACTTACTATCCAAACTAGATGCCCATGGACCTCTTGTACTCATTCTGGCGACACAAAGCCTATTCATGTTCCCAAAATGCAAGTCTCACATACTTAGTATCGCCTCACGCTGGAGTACTCGGGCACGAGAATCTGACATAAGATAATTCACATCTCGAGCTGGCCAGTCCCAAGAGTAAACTATCTACAATCGAGGTTCCTACCTGACGTACCTATCTATAGTCTTCAGATATCATGAGAAAATTTAAGGCCTATAACATCCACAATTCACAGCTTATGCTCGAATGAGCACTTAATCCTTCATACCTATTCACCACTCAGTGCAGGCTCACTCCGCGCAGAGACCACGCGAAGCAAGCTCTGATACCAACTGTGACAGCCCCACCTCCCCCTAAGACGAACCAAAGGGTTCGGCGGACCGTCTGCCTAACTCTCGCCGGGACTCAGTCGATCACTTCACTCCTCAAACAAAACCAGGACAACCCACAAGAATAAACATAACAACGATCCGAAATCTAAAGCAAAACTTGTATACATTGCTATCTCAAAAGGAAGTACAAACATCGAATCTACAAAGGTTCTCAATCTTCATACATTCAGCCCGTGCCAAGCACTAGGGCGAGAACCATTAAAAAAATCAAAGAGCTAGACCAAGCTAGTCTATACCGAGCTCTCGTCCTTGCTCGCCTTCCCCTGTTAAGGAAAACAAAACTAAAGGGATGAGTTAAAAGCTCAGTGAGGTTCCGAACACATAGGCAGCATTCACTACATATAACCAATAATTCAAGATACATTTATGATATAAAGCGTTAAACACAATCAATAAAAGGATACGTACTCACAGGGAGCCATTCATTCGTTCATTCATTCATTCGTTCTCCTTTCATTCCCTTATTCCTCCAATCATTTGAAAATACATTTTGATAAGTAAAACCCCTCATTTGCATTGACATTCGTTCGTTCATTTCATTAACCCCCTTCCCGGACATTGGCTAGGCTCTACCAGACTTCAAGGTAATATTCGAGTATACCAAACAGTTACCCAGGGTCACCATATCGGCCGACCGAGTCCGCTTCTGGCTCGAGTCGATCGGTAACGAAGGGCAGGGCCTAGTTCAGCCAAAAGGCTTACATACATGCACAAGTAACGTTTCAATCATTAAATCATTAAAAATTTCACATTCATTTAGGTCGAGTGCGATAAAGTACACACCCGCCTAGAAAACTCGTTTTGGCAATCATTGAATACATTAACATGTCATCCATCATTCATACAAGCCATATAATCAAGAAAATATAACAACAAGAAACATTCACCTATGTACGCAAAAATAAAGTCCAAAATATCCCTCCGGGTCTTACCCTTAGTCACCGAGAAAATCTAAGATTCAACAAGAAAGAATATTACAGTTCGTCGAACAAAACAAGTAAGTGAAATCGAAGAAATCCGGCAAATAATGTATAAAGATGACTTTATCGTGAAAGAGGGTATTTGGCTCGGAGGACGGAAATAACGAAGGTTTCATAACCCAAATGAAAAACCAAACTCAAAAGGGTTATAACATTCCCAATGAAAAACACTTGAACAAAAAACAAGTCGGAATCCAACTAAATCGGCTTTGATGTGGTTCAAAATCAACTCGTATTCAAGTAGATATGATAGACTAAATGTCTTGATAAGAATCATGTGAAAAGGAGGTCAAAACTACCTTACTTTCCCACTTAAAACCTCACTTAATAGTTGTTCACTTGTGGCCGAGAAAACCCTAAGTCATACCGCATTATTTTGGTAAGGAGTAAGTAACCATTTAGAATTTTAACTAAGGAAGTATCATGTTTTAAAATGGTAGAACGGTCATGGTATTTGTCAAACGAATATATATAAGTTCAAATAGAAACTTAGCTCTCAAACACCTCTCGAGCGAACCGATGAAATCTTCACTGAAATACGTTCAACTTGACACAAAATACATTTCCAAAACCATTTTAACTCATTCACATGACAAGAAAAGAAAATGAACAGCATTTCCCCTAATTGTCTTCACTTTCACCCTACAATTAAAAACCCATTCTCATACCATTAACTACAATCACACATACAATCCATAAGTAATAAAACACGTCCAATTAGGACACAAACCCTTTCAATTAAAGCAAATTAGAAGCTCAAAAGGCCACTATACGAAAACCCCCAAATTAAAACCCTAGAACTGGAATTTATCCCTACAAGCGGAAATTTTTCGCAATTAAACGCAATTAACGCATAAAAGTTCCATTTAACACCATCTCAATCCATCAATTCAAGGCCAATCCATGATTGTTATATGAAATCGGAAAAATCCCCAATAAATCAGAAAATGGTCCAACTTGACCTAAAACCATGAAATCATCCACAATATAGCATCTTTAACCTTCACAATCCACTAATATACCGTTATTAAAACAAAACAAGAACTTTCTTAGCAACTCACCTTACAACTGAAGAAAGGCAGGAACTTAGAGTTTCACTCCCAAAAACAACTCCACCATTACCTTTAACCTTCTTTAGCTAGCAATCGTATGGAGTAGTTTGAAAATCTATCGGTTAAAACTCAGGATTTAAGTGAAAATTGAAACTAGAAAAATGAAGAGCTTTTCTTTCTTCTCTCAAGAGGCACGGCTGGGCAAGGAACAAAAATGAAGATATTTTGGCTCAAAACAGTATAAAAAGGGAGAGGAACAGGCGGTCAAAATTGGTGGCTGCCTATGCCACGTTGGATTTTCGGCCAGAATCTGGTCGGATTTCCGGCCGGATTCTTGGCCGGATTCAGGGCAATAGCAAAAACCATTTTTTTTTCAAAACCCCTCAACAATCCGGCCAAGAACTGGCCAGATTTGCGGCCGGATTTGGCCCTTCAGCTTTTCACAAAATTTTTTTTCCTCTTTTCCGGATTCGATTGCCGTGCTTAACCGTACTTCCAACACATACACACATGTACATATCTCACACACAAATACACGTATTATCAAAACCTTCCTTTGTTTAAACAAATGGTTAACAAATTTCACTTAAAAGGGAAAATGAGAATAAACCAAAAGGCTGAGAAAATATGGAAATTTTTAGGGTTCGCACACTCTTTCCCCCTTAGGAAAGCCTCAGACGAGTCCGGAATGGTTTGGTTGTCTAACGCAAAAGCTTTTGTCGGTACACTTGTTCGTTTCCCTCTTTCGTTCGCTTGTTTTGATTTGGCTCCATCTAGTTACGGAGTACTACCCTCACGTGACTGTCCCCTCGGACAGTTGCTAAATTGATGATCCCCACTTTCGCAAATCAAACACTTCCGTCCTTTCTGCCAACAATCGTTCTCGGTATGATTGGCTTTTCCACAGTAGCCAAAAGTCAAGTGAGAAGCCATCTTTTGGCTTTCTTGAGAAATCTCTCCATGTCCGATTTGGCTTCCTTTTGTAGACCTTTAATCTACCCCCCCTAATGTCCATGGTGGGCGGGATAACTGGTTCACTTTCTGCGCTTTAGAAGGTGCTATCGTTTCACTAAACTCTTCCAATCCACTACCCGATCCACCCTTTTTCGAGTTTGGGAGGCTTTTACCTGTGCCTTTGCTTCCTCAATTCTTTGAGCTTTTTCAAGAGTCTCCGTAAAAGTATTCACTTGTGCCGCCGCTAACGCCTCCTGGATGTCCAGGTTCAATCCCTGTATGAACCGTCTCACTCTTCGCCATTCAGTGGCTACCAGTTCCGAAGCAAACTTGGATAGCTTGGTAAATTTCGTTTCATATTCAGCTACATTTAAGGTTCCCTAGCGTAGTCCAATAAATTCATCCTCCCTCATTTCTTGGACTAAAGGTGGGAGGTATTTCTCGTTAAACTCTCTTGTAAAGTTCGCCCATGTCCACACGGTTTGTTCTCTTTCCCACTTCGCTTTAATTATATTCCACCATGCTCGGGTCGGTCCCTCAAATTGAAACACCGCAAAGTTTACTTGTCTTTGCTCGGTGTAGTTCAAAACTGTGAAAATATTCATCATGGCCTCTAAACATTGTTCAGTGGTGTCCGGATCAGGCCCTCCAGCGAATTTTGGAGGTGCAAACTTCTGAAACCTCTCAAGAGCCCGATCTTCTCCTATTTCAGGTTTCTGGGGCTGGTTCACAGGTATTTGACCTTGTTGGTCCACCAACCTTGCTAAAATGTTTGTCATCTGTGGAATCACCATCGCCATTTGGTCTCCGGCTTCAACCCTCGATCCTTGTGCTTGTTCAGCCGATGTTTCCCTTTCTTCCCTTGGTCCCTGGGCTCGCTTAGTCCTATGGCCACGATCACGTCCGCGACTACGTCTCCCGTCCATATTTTTTTTCCTCTTTTTTTTTTCCAAAAAGGTAATTTAATGAATAAACGAAGTAAATCGACTAAAATCACAAAATCCAACATACCAAATACACAAATAAACGTATACACACATAACACACCATATATCAAGGAGACAGATGGTAAAATACACACATACATATCAAATTAGACAAATAATCATATACACAAATACACAAACTAATGTCATGTCATAATGACATAAGGGCAAATCTAAAGAAAAGGCGATATCATCTCGGTCTCAGTTAAAACCCCGTCCGGTCTCTCACGTCACTTACTATCCAAACTAGATGCCCATGGACCTCTTGTACTCATTCTGGCCACACAAAGCCTATTCATGTTCCCAAAATGCAAGTCTCACATACTTAGTATCGCCTCACGCTGGAGTACTCGGGCACGAGAATCTGACATAAGATAATTCACATCTCGAGCTGGCCAGTCCCAAGAGTAAACTATCTACAATCGAGGTTCCTACCTGACGTACCTATCTATAGTCTTCAGATATCATGAGAAAATTTAAGGCCTATAACATCCACAATTCACAGCTTATGCTCGAATGAGCACTTAATCCTTCATACCTATTCACCACTCAGTGCAGGCTCACTCCGCGCAGAGACCACGCGAAGCAAGCTCTGATACCAACTGTGACAGCCCCACCTCCCCCTAAGACGAACCAAAGGGTTCGGCGGACCGTCTGCCTAACTCTCGCCGGGACTCAGTCGATCACTTCACTCCTCAAACAAAACCAGGACAACCCACAAGAATAAACATAACAACGATCCGAAATCTAAAGCAAAACTTGTATACATTGCTATCTCAAAAGGAAGTACAAACATCGAATCTACAAAGGTTCTCAATCTTCATACATTCAGCCCGTGCCAAGCACTAGGGCGAGAACCATTAAAAAAATCAAAGAGCTAGACCAAGCTAGTCTATACCGAGCTCTCGTCCTTGCTCGCCTTCCCCTGTTAAGGAAAACAAAACTAAAGGGATGAGTTAAAAGCTCAGTGAGGTTCCGAACACATAGGCAGCATTCACTACATATAACCAATAATTCAAGATACATTTATGATATAAAGCGTTAAACACAATCAATAAAAGGATACGTACTCACAGGGAGCCATTCATTCGTTCATTCATTCATTCGTTCTCCTTTCATTCCCTTATTCCTCCAATCATTTGAAAATACATTTTGATAAGTAAAACCCCTCATTTGCATTGACATTCGTTCGTTCATTTCATTCACCCCCTTCCCGGACATTGGCTAGGCTCTACCAGACTTCAAGGTAATATTCGAGTATACCAAACAGTTACCCAGGGTCACCATATCGCCCGACCGAGTCCGCTTCTGGCTCGAGTCGATCGGTAACGAAGGGCAGGGCCTAGTTCAGCCAAAAGGCTTACATACATGCACAAGTAACGTTTCAATCATTAAATCATTAAAAATTTCACATTCATTTAGGTCGAGTGCGATAAAGTACACACCCGCCTAGAAAACTCGTTTTGGCAATCATTGAATACATTAACATGTCATCCATCATTCATACAAGCCATATAATCAAGAAAATATAACAACAAGAAACATTCACCTATGTACGCAAAAATAAAGTCCAAAATATCCCTCCGGGTCTTACCCTTAGTCACCGAGAAAATCTAAGATTCAACAAGAAAGAATATTACAGTTCGTCGAACAAAACAAGTAAGTGAAATCGAAGAAATCCGGCAAATAATGTATAAAGATGACTTTATCGTGAAAGAGGGTATTTGGCTCGGAGGACGGAAATAACGAAGGTTTCATAACCCAAATGAAAAACCAAACTCAAAAGGGTTATAACATTCCCAATGAAAAACACTTGAACAAAAAACAAGTCGGAATCCAACTAAATCGGCTTTGATGTGGTTCAAAATCAACTCGTATTCAAGTAGATATGATAGACTAAATGTCTTGATAAGAATCATGTGAAAAGGAGGTCAAAACTACCTTACTTTCCCACTTAAAACCTCACTTAATAGTTGTTCACTTGTGGCCGAGAAAACCCTAAGTCATACCGCATTATTTTGGTAAGGAGTAAGTAACCATTTAGAATTTTAACTAAGGAAGTATCATGTTTTAAAATGGTAGAACGGTCATGGTATTTGTCAAACGAATATATATAAGTTCAAATAGAAACTTAGCTCTCAAACACCTCTCGAGCGAACCGATGAAATCTTCACTGAAATACGTTCAACTTGACACAAAATACATTTCCAAAACCATTTTAACTCATTCACATGACAAGAAAAGAAAATGAACAGCATTTCCCCTAATTGTCTTCACTTTCACCCTACAATTAAAAACCCATTCTCATACCATTAACTACAATCACACATACAATCCATAAGTAATAAAACACGTCCAATTAGGACACAAACCCTTTCAATTAAAGCAAATTAGAAGCTCAAAAGGCCACTATACGAAAACCCCCAAATTAAAACCCTAGAACTGGAATTTATCCCTACAAGCGGAAATTTTTCGCAATTAAACGCAATTAACGCATAAAAGTTCCATTTAACACCATCTCAATCCATCAATTCAAGGCCAATCCATGATTGTTATATGAAATCGGAAAAATCCCCAATAAATCAGAAAATGGTCCAACTTGACCTAAAACCATGAAATCATCCACAATATAGCATCTTTAACCTTCACAATCCACTAATATACCGTTATTAAAACAAAACAAGAACTTTCTTAGCAACTCACCTTACAACTGAAGAAAGGCAGGAACTTAGAGTTTCACTCCCAAAAACAACTCCACCATTACCTTTAACCTTCTTTAGCTAGCAATCGTATGGAGTAGTTTGAAAATCTATCGGTTAAAACTCAGGATTTAAGTGAAAATTGAAACTAGAAAAATGAAGAGCTTTTCTTTCTTCTCTCAAGAGGCACGGCTGGGCAAGGAACAAAAATGAAGATATTTTGGCTCAAAACAGTATAAAAAGGGAGAGGAACAGGCGGTCAAAATTGGTGGCTGCCTATGCCACGTTGGATTTTCGGCCAGAATCTGGTCGGATTTCCGGCCGGATTCTTGGCCGGATTCAGGGCAATAGCAAAAACCATTTTTTTTTCAAAACCCCTCAACAATCCGGCCAAGAACTGGCCAGATTTGCGGCCGGATTTGGCCCTTCAGCTTTTCACAAAATTTTTTTTCCTCTTTTCCGGATTCGATTGCCGTGCTTAACCGTACTTCCAACACATACACACATGTACATATCTCACACACAAATACACGTATTATCAAAACCTTCCTTTGTTTAAACAAATGGTTAACAAATTTCACTTAAAAGGGAAAATGAGAATAAACCAAAAGGCTGAGAAAATATGGAAATTTTTAGGGTTCGCACACTCTTTCCCCCTTAGGAAAGCCTCAGACGAGTCCGGAATGGTTTGGTTGTCTAACGCAAAAGCTTTTGTCGGTACACTTGTTCGTTTCCCTCTTTCGTTCGCTTGTTTTGATTTGGCTCCATCTAGTTACGGAGTACTACCCTCACGTGACTGTCCCCTCGGACAGTTGCTAAATTGATGATCCCCACTTTCGCAAATCAAACACTTCCGTCCTTTCTGCCAACAATCGTTCTCGGTATGATTGGCTTTTCCACAGTAGCCAAAAGTCAAGTGAGAAGCCATCTTTTGGCTTTCTTGAGAAATCTCTCCATGTCCGATTTGGCTTCCTTTTGTAGACCTTTAATCTACCCCCCCTAATGTCCATGGTGGGCGGGATAACTGGTTCACTTTCTGCGCTTTAGAAGGTGCTATCGTTTCACTAAACTCTTCCAATCCACTACCCGATCCACCCTTTTTCGAGTTTGGGAGGCTTTTACCTGTGCCTTTGCTTCCTCAATTCTTTGAGCTTTTTCAAGAGTCTCCGTAAAAGTATTCACTTGTGCCGCCGCTAACGCCTCCTGGATGTCCAGGTTCAATCCCTGTATGAACCGTCTCACTCTTCGCCATTCAGTGGCTACCAGTTCCGAAGCAAACTTGGATAGCTTGGTAAATTTCGTTTCATATTCAGCTACATTTAAGGTTCCCTAGCGTAGTCCAATAAATTCATCCTCCCTCATTTCTTGGACTAAAGGTGGGAGGTATTTCTCGTTAAACTCTCTTGTAAAGTTCGCCCATGTCCACACGGTTTGTTCTCTTTCCCACTTCGCTTTAATTATATTCCACCATGCTCGGGTCGGTCCCTCAAATTGAAACACCGCAAAGTTTACTTGTCTTTGCTCGGTGTAGTTCAAAACTGTGAAAATATTCATCATGGCCTCTAAACATTGTTCAGTGGTGTCCGGATCAGGCCCTCCAGCGAATTTTGGAGGTGCAAACTTCTGAAACCTCTCAAGAGCCCGATCTTCTCCTATTTCAGGTTTCTGGGGCTGGTTCACAGGTATTTGACCTTGTTGGTCCACCAACCTTGCTAAAATGTTTGTCATCTGTGGAATCGCCATCGCCATTTGGTCTCCGGCTTCAACCCTCGATCCTTGTGCTTGTTCAGCCGATGTTTCCCTTTCTTCCCTTGGTCCCTGGGCTCGCTTAGTCCTATGGCCACGATCACGTCCGCGACTACGTCTCCCGTCCATATTTTTTTTCCTCTTTTTTTTTTCCAAAAAGGTAATTTAATGAATAAACGAAGTAAATCGACTAAAATCACAAAATCCAACATACCAAATACACAAATAAACGTATACACACATAACACACCATATATCAAGGAGACAGATGGTAAAATACACACATACATATCAAATTAGACAAATAATCATATACACAAATACACAAACTAATGTCATGTCATAATGACATAAGGGCAAATCTAAAGAAAAGGCGATATCATCTCGGTCTCAGTTAAAACCCCGTCCGGTCTCTCACGTCACTTACTATCCAAACTAGATGCCCATGGACCTCTTGTACTCATTCTGGCCACACAAAGCCTATTCATGTTCCCAAAATGCAAGTCTCACATACTTAGTATCGCCTCACGCTGGAGTACTCGGGCACGAGAATCTGACATAAGATAATTCACATCTCGAGCTGGCCAGTCCCAAGAGTAAACTATCTACAATCGAGGTTCCTACCTGACGTACCTATCTATAGTCTTCAGATATCATGAGAAAATTTAAGGCCTATAACATCCACAATTCACAGCTTATGCTCGAATGAGCACTTAATCCTTCATACCTATTCACCACTCAGTGCAGGCTCACTCCGCGCAGAGACCACGCGAAGCAAGCTCTGATACCAACTGTGACAGCCCCACCTCCCCCTAAGACGAACCAAAGGGTTCGGCGGACCGTCTGCCTAACTCTCGCCGGGACTCAGTCGATCACTTCACTCCTCAAACAAAACCAGGACAACCCACAAGAATAAACATAACAACGATCCGAAATCTAAAGCAAAACTTGTATACATTGCTATCTCAAAAGGAAGTACAAACATCGAATCTACAAAGGTTCTCAATCTTCATACATTCAGCCCGTGCCAAGCACTAGGGCGAGAACCATTAAAAAAATCAAAGAGCTAGACCAAGCTAGTCTATACCGAGCTCTCGTCCTTGCTCGCCTTCCCCTGTTAAGGAAAACAAAACTAAAGGGATGAGTTAAAAGCTCAGTGAGGTTCCGAACACATAGGCAGCATTCACTACATATAACCAATAATTCAAGATACATTTATGATATAAAGCGTTAAACACAATCAATAAAAGGATACGTACTCACAGGGAGCCATTCATTCGTTCATTCATTCATTCGTTCTCCTTTCATTCCCTTATTCCTCCAATCATTTGAAAATACATTTTGATAAGTAAAACCCCTCATTTGCATTGACATTCGTTCGTTCATTTCATTCACCCCCTTCCCGGACATTGGCTAGGCTCTACCAGACTTCAAGGTAATATTCGAGTATACCAAACAGTTACCCAGGGTCACCATATCGCCCGACCGAGTCCGCTTCTGGCTCGAGTCGATCGGTAACGAAGGGCAGGGCCTAGTTCAGCCAAAAGGCTTACATACATGCACAAGTAACGTTTCAATCATTAAATCATTAAAAATTTCACATTCATTTAGGTCGAGTGCGATAAAGTACACACCCGCCTAGAAAACTCGTTTTGGCAATCATTGAATACATTAACATGTCATCCATCATTCATACAAGCCATATAATCAAGAAAATATAACAACAAGAAACATTCACCTATGTACGCAAAAATAAAGTCCAAAATATCCCTCCGGGTCTTACCCTTAGTCACCGAGAAAATCTAAGATTCAACAAGAAAGAATATTACAGTTCATCTAACAAAACAAGTAAGTGAAATCGAAGAAATCCGGCAACTAATGTATAAAGATGACTTTATCGTGAAAGAGGGTATTTGGCTCGGAGGACGGAAATAACGAAGGTTTCATAACCCAAATGAAAAACCAAACTCAAAAGGGTTATAACATTCCCAATGAAAAACACTTGAACAAAAAACAAGTCGGAATCCAACTAAATCGGCTTTGATGTGGTTCAAAATCAACTCATATTCAAGTAGATATGATAGACTAAATGTCTTGATAAAAATCATGTGAAAAGGAGGTCAAAACTACCTTACTTTCACACTTAAAACCTCACTTAATAGTTGTTCACTTGTGGCCGAGAAAACCCTAAGTCATACCGCATTATTTTGGTAAGGAGTAAGTAACCATTTAGAATCTTGATAAGGAAGTATCATGTTTTAAAATGGTAGAACGGTCATGGTATTTGTCAAATGAATATATATAAGTTCAAATAGAAACTTAGCTCTCAAATACCTCTCGAGCGAACCGATGAAATCTTCCCTGAAATACGTTCAACTTGACACAAAATACATTTCCAAAACCATTTTAACTCATTCACATGACAAGAAAAGAAAATGAACAACATTTCCCCTAATTGTCTTCACTTTCACCCTACAATTAAAAACCCATTCTCATACCATTAACTACAATCACACATACAGTCCATAAGTAATAAAACACGTCCAATTAGGACACAAACCCTTTCAATTAAAGCAAATTAGAAGCTCAAAAGGCCACTATACGAAAACCCCCAAATTAAAACCCTAGAACTGGAATTTATCCCTACAAGCGGAAGTTTTTCGCAATTAAACGCAATTAACGCGTAAAAGTTCCATTTAACACCATCTCAATCCATCAATTCAAGGTCAATCCATGATTGTTATATGAAATCGGAAAAATCCCCAATAAATCAGAAAATGGTCCAACTTGACCTAAAACCATGAAATCATCCACAATATAGCATCTTTAACCTTCACAATCCACTAATATACCGTTATTAAAACAAAACAAGAACTTCCTTAGCAACTCACCTTACAACTGAAGAAAGGCAGGAACTTAAGGTTTCACTCCCAAAAACAACTCCACTATCACCTTTAACCTTCCTTAGCTAGCAATCGTATGGAGTAGTTTGAAAATCTATCGGTTAAAATTCAGGATTTAAGTGAAAATTGAAACTAGAAAAATGAAGTCCTTTTCTTTCTTCTCTCAAGAGGCACGGCTAGGCAAGGAGCAAAAATGAAGATATTTTGGCTCAAAACAGTATAAAAAGGGAGAGGAACAGGCGGTCAAAGTTGGTGGCCGCCTGTGCCACATTGGATTTCCGGCCGGATTCTTGGCCGGAGTCAGGGCAGTAGCAAAAACCATTTTTTTTCAAAACCCCTCAACAATCCGGCCAAGAACTGGCCGGATTTGGCCCTTCAGCTTTTCACAAAAATTTTTTCCTCTTTTTCGGATTCGATTGCCGTGCTCAATCGTACTTCCAACACATACACACATATACATATCTCACACAGAAATACACGTATTAACAAAACCTTCCTTTGTTTAAACAAATGGTTAACAAATTTCACTTAAAAGGGAAAATGAGAATAAACCAAAAGGCTGAGAAAATATGAAAATTTTTAGGGTTCTCACATTGAGTGTGTGAATAATAATAAGTGAGAGAATTATAAGTGAAAACCCTAATACGCGCGATTTAAGAAAAAATCGGGTTGAACCGACGGGTACTGTTTGTTACCGATTGAGTGCACCATTTGACCACCATTTTTATCAAGTTAATCCCATTGATAAGAGAGCTAAATATCAGCCATAAATCTGCTTAAAGTGGCCAAAATGTTTGACTTAGAAAACAAGAGAAAAGAAAAAATTTTGGATCAACCTAAGTGTGACAAGTGTTGGCCATTTAAGGCCCTTTGACCAAGCCAACTTTCTTACCTTCTTATCTTCATTTTAGCTCATTTCTTCACCATTTTTTTTGCTTGGTTTGGCCGAGAGCAAGAGAGGGAGAAAGAGTGAAGAAAGCTTTCCATTTCCAACCTCAAATCAAGAGTTGTGAGTGAAACCAAGAAAAATTAAACCGATTAACTTGTAAATTGGAAGCTTGGGAAGCTTAGGGAACCAAAAATTTCAAGGAGAAGTGGAGGATAAATCTAGCAAGCTTTGTTTTTGAGGTAATATGGCTGACCACTCTTTTCTTTTTCCTTAATCATGTTGGAGTTGCTTAGTAGCTTGTATTTGTGGTTGTAATGCTTATATCAAGTGATTTTGGATGGTTGGGGTGATGAATTTGAGTTAGGATTTGAATGATTTCCATCTCATACTTGTTGTATGGATGGTATATGATGTATACAAGCTTGTATATGAGGTGTTAGTGATGGTTTTAAACTAGAAATGGAAATTATATCTTGATTGTAGCAAATTTCCAGAATTGAAGTTAATATGCACCCTGTTCTGCCTGGTTCTAGTTCACCATGTTAGAGGCTGAATTAGGCTTATCCTAAAACATGAGAGTTGTAGAGAATGATATTTTATAGTTTTCTGTAAAATTTCAGCTCAATCCGAGCACTGTAGCATATGAAAAGATAAAAATATGCCTGATTGCCATAGGAAGAACTTTAGGGACAGTTTTGACATTTCACTAATCTGACCGCGTCTGTTCACCCTGATGCATACTGAATTAGTGTTTGGTCAAAACACAAAAGTTGTATTGCTATGTCTTAGCTTTCCAACGTCCCTAGAATCGCCTGGATTGTACTTCGGTAACCTGAGTTATTGTCATTTATGCATAAGGTGGTTAACAAGCCCGAATGTGAGAGATTCTAGTTCTGTCATTGGAGATTTTGACTTAGATACACTACAAACTGGACTGAGTGGTCTTCATCAAAGTTGTAGGCCTTTGTCTTAGTTTCAAAATAGTATAAATTGTACCCCAATCTGATAAACATAGCTTCAGTTGTGCTCGTTACTCTAAGAGACATCAAAGCTGCCATTCGCCTATTTGTCTTTGAACTTGATTTCCAATTACCATGTTAGTACTTGCGTTGTAATTGGAGTATTTTGAGCATAGTTGAAGGGCTATTGTGTTACCATTGCATATGTGTGACTTTGGAACTGATTTGAGGAAAATATTGAAGCCATAAATGGCTGAAAAATAGGTAAACACAAGGGGCATGCCGCCAAATTTTTGCTAGAAGAATGAACTAGCCTTTGGAGTTCTAGTTCTGTATTTTGTAAATTTGACCTAGATACACTGAAAACTGGGTCGAGTTGTCTTCATGAAAGTTGTAACCTTTTGTCTTGGCTTTGAAATGCTATCTAGTACACCTTGATCCCATAACCATAGCTCTGGTTATGGTCAAAGCCGTCTAACCCGTTTTGTACCATTTTCTTTATCATGCACGCGCACGTACATTTCTCAACCGTTTTTTGCCATTTTGGACCGTTTAGGTCTACTTTTGTTATTTTGTTACCATTCCGGCCGTTTCGGCCAATTTTGACATTCTTTTAGCCTTAACATCATTTTTTACCGTTTTTGATTATTATGTGTGTATATAATCTATCTATACAGACTGTGAGGTTTTTGACGGTGACGGTCAAACTCAGTGAATTGTATCATTTTTCGTGCCAAGCTTTATCAAGTGAGTAATTGGATTGTTTATTGATGTAAAATTGTTAAAGTGTTTTGTATATGTTAAATGGGTACTTAGGCGAGGGTGTACTTTATCTCACTCGACCTAAGCCGATCCTTTGTTTTGATTTCATATATGAGAATACCTGCCTTATGTTGAGTATCACCCTTTTGCTGTGTGCTGATGGGGGTGATTACATGAGTTGAGTATCACCCTTTTGCTGTGTGTTGATGGGGGTGATTACATGACTTGAATTAAACCCCTTTTTGCTGTGTGCTGTTGGGGTAAGTACTTTGTTGTGTACTTTGCTGAGAGATATCATCTATTGAGAGATTAAATATCTCAGAGCTTGGTTCCAGCCCCATTCTAAGGGTAGACGAACTATTCGAGCCAGCGGGGTTTGGTCGAAGATAGTTCCATGCTAATCTTGGGATTTAGTTCTTTGTTAAAACTGTGACGAAAGCTAAGTTATTTTGTTTCGCTCGAGCTGCTGTGTGTTGTTGACTGGCCAGCGGGGGTTGATAAGGTGAATGGGGAAAGTTAAGTGGAGTCTACGGACCATGAGTACTTTAGTTGATGGAGTGTCAACAGGCGTTCAAGCTCGGGGAATTGAACTGGCATTGAAGCCACCCGTATCCTACCATTGTTTTGTTACCTTTCTGTTATTGATGTGAAATATCTTGATTACTTGTTATTTGGATGTGAGTTTACATTTTACCCCTGATTACTCACTAAGCATATAGCTTACCCCGTTCCATTTGTTTTCCGTAGCAGGGGCCGAAACGGGGATCTCTTGGGAAGGTGTATAGACGTTTGGTTTAAAGAATAGCTGTTTTGCCCTGTACTTGTATAAGTGGACTAGTAAGATGTATATATTTGTCGTGGTGGTTGTAGTTATTAGCTTTTCTAGGGTTTACTTTCTGATACTCATGGTATGGATAACTTGATGTACTAGTTTATGCAACTTTTGAAGATGTAATTGTTTAAATAGAACTTTCTTTTGGCGTGAACTATATTTTCTAGTTTTAGAGTATCGAGTCTTGGCGCGAGCTAGGCAGGCGTCCCACCGATACCCTCGGGTTTGTCCTTGGGAGAAGTGGGGGCGTCACAAACTCTGCCAAAATTTTTCTAAAATCTTGTCCAAAATTGCAAAATTATCCCAAAAGATTTCAAATTTTTTCGATTTTATTCAAGAGCAACAAGTTCCATACCATTAGTAACTCAAATTCCTTCTACTTTTGAAATAAATATATGTGACTTGGAAACTTCTTTTCTCATTTAATTTGGAAATAACTATTATGTGATTATAATTTGTACATTTATAGGAAAGTATATTGTGAAGATCCCACCTCACCTTAGGGTGAATCCAAGGGTTTGGCGGACCGTCTACCCAACTCTTGTCAGGACTCACTCACTTACATTTTTGAAATAATCTTTCACGTCTCTAGATTAACATAAAAGTTCCATTCATTCAAGAATTCCAACTTAATTTATAACCCAAAAGTGTAACATGAGGATACATTGCCAAAGATCCTCAAATACATTCCATCTATAAAAATACAAGTACATGAAGATTATACACACTAGTTCAGGCTTACTTGCTCCGGTCTCCACTCCTGTAAGGAAAACAAAACTAAAGGAATGAACTAAAAGTCCAGTGAGGTTCCCAAACAAACAATCAGATAGAGAAACCATGGAAGTATTACATTTGACAATTTGCACACTTGCACAGTAGTATACAGTCATTCAAGAAATAAACATTCAATCATTGGAAGGATATGCACTCACTTGGTGCCATTTATTCATTCAGTCATTCAGTCTCCGACCATTTCTCCCTTATACCTCCAACATGTGAAAACATTTGAAATAAAACTCCGATAGTGATCATTTCATTCAGTCAGTTTCATTCATTGCATTACATTCACTGGCCAGTTCTCCACCAGACTTCGTGGTCATACTTGATTATACCAAAACATTGTCCCAGGGTCACCAACCGCCTGACCGAATCCACTTCTGGCTCAAGTCGACTGACAACAAAGGGCAAGGGCCTAGTTCAGCCAAAGGCTTACATTCATGCACAAGTAACATTCAATCATTTGATCATTGAAAATTTCACATTCACTTAGGTCGAGTGCGATAAAGTACACACTCACCTATTGAAAATCCATTTAACAATCATTGGAAAGCATTTAACATTTAAACAATCACTCACAAATAGTCACATAGTCACTTATTGTTCAACCACACAAGGAACACTCACCAATTGATCACCTTGGTTCTTCCTCTAGAACATTCTCAAGTCCTGTGATCATGTAATCCGTCAAGAGTCTAGTAACTTAAAGACAATATAATGAGAAAATATGAGATTCAATACTTCACTTAGAAACCATAGAAACTATAGGTTTAATCCTAATATTAGAAGACTAAAATGGCCACGATTTCTTATTTAAATCAAGTGAAATATTTCATGCATGCTTAGGTTAACATATCACCAAGTATTTTAAATCAAAATATGCAAGATTTAACCGAAGAAAGTTGGGTTTAAAACCTAGAAAAATTTTCCCAGAATTTTCCAAGTCCCACTCAATTCATTTGACAAAATTCCCAGCTTTGATGACATTCTTTGAAAAATTATATCTTGAGTTTTGTAGGTCATAAAATTGTAAAAATTACACCATTAGAAAATAGATTCAAAGCACTAACAGACTTTAGAAGACATCTTCATGAAATTCAGTTCATAGGTTAGTCAAATTTTAGTTCAACCACACTGCTGTCTCATGTGCAAAAATAGAATAGTCATGATTTTTAAGAAACTTTGCAGATTTGCTAGTATTTATAGGAGTTGAACCAAACCTTGAATTTTATACCGCTGAAATTCCTATGAGTCTAGTTTCAAACGCAATAAACAAAACTCAATTTTGACTTTCCTATACGAAATTATAGCTAATTTCTCAAAGCTGCGCAGGGCTTCCTATGAAAATTTCCAGCAAAAGTAGAGTTTGAGGAAACAAAGTTTTCCCCCTTACAAACCGTTTATTTTTCACTCAATTCCAACATACATCTTTAGATTAATGTATTATAAAGTATATTGAGTAATGAAGTAAGATTTACCAGTCACAAATCATGGTGAAAATCTAGACAATTTCCTCTCTCCTAATCAGCCAACTCTAGCAGAAATTTCAGTAAATTTCCCCAAGTTTTTCCAACAAAACTTCCAACTTTCAACCTTATTTCCATGGCAATTGCACAATATATCATATCCAATATGTCATGAGTTATATAGCATGTATTCTTACCAAATAAATCCATTAAAGTTCCAATTACAAGGCTGCAAATTAAAACTATCCATCACATGCCCCTAAATCGAAATTTCAGCAACCTATAACTTAGAAAAGTGACTTTTCTTCCACAAAACTCCTACCTTTTGGCTTAAATTTAACTTACGACTAGAATACCCAAAAGTAATGGAGAAATGAAAGGTTTTATAGCAATTTTTACCTCCCTTTTCCTCACAAAACAAAAGCTGGAAATTTCTCAACATAACCTGAAAATCATGAAATCCACCATACAAGTCCTTCCTTTAGCTTTTATACCATCATATATCAATTAAACTCAATAATAAGGGAAGATTTCTAGCAAAGTTCACCTCTTTACCTCCAAACCCAAGGATAGCAAACAAATCAAGAAGGTTGCAATGCTTTTTTCCTCCAAAACTTCTCCAATAGCTTCTTTCCAAGATTGATTCAAGATTTTATGGAGTGGATTAGGATTTTTCTTTGGATTCTTCATGATTCAAGCAAGAGATCAAGGCTGGATTTTTTGTGTTTTCTCTCCCTTTCCTCTCTCAAAATTTTGTCCATCATGTGTGCAAGAAGAAGAAAATGATGAAGACAAGAAGGCTTGGTCAAGATAAGTAAGAAAAAGGCTTGGTCTTGGTCAAAATTGGTTGGTTAATTGACAAATGTCAAGAAAAGATGTACTGCCTATCTTTTTGTCTCTCTATTTGTCTCTAATCACTAACATATCTAATGCCCCTCTAATTAACTCTTAACACCTCTTGTCATATAATTCCTTTTGCGTAAAACTCCCTCTAATCCTCCCAATTTATGATACGCAACTCACTAGTCGATCACATTAGTATAATGCACTATGAAACTTAACATGCACCAAATTAAACATGCACCAAGTTAAATAATACAATAAGAGAAAATTCATAATTCAACCATAAAAGCAACCAAGAATTTAAGGCAAACAAGTTCAAATAAGAGTTATAAAGACAAGTAAAATTTTGGTGCCTCACATATATCGTGTAAAGTGGAGAAAATTATGCCTAAATTTTGCATGTTTTATGAAATTTCTTTTCTTTATTTGCTTTTATAAGTTAAGTGATACATATGGTCAATAATTGAAATACTCTTCTTATAATTATTCTTTTGAGGGAATGTTATTATCTTTACTTTGAAAAAAAGAGTAGAAAAAAAAGAGAATAAAAGTTGTTCTACTCCAATGGTTTTTGTGCTTAGTAACCGAGAGTCTTCATCTACAAATGTTGACTTTCGTGTAAAACGGTACTTGAATTAAGAGTATGCAAGGCAACTTGAGAATGTGAAATGTTGAGTAACCAGCGATCTTCATCTAAAAATGCCGATTTTCACGTCAAAAGGCACTTTCACAATTTAAGTATAAATTTAGCTACATTATATGAATAAACCCTGTGACGCCCCGCTTCTCCGAAGAGCGAACCCTAGGGTATCGGTGGGCCGCCTGCCTAGCTCGCGCCAGGACTCAAAACTTAAAGCAACAAGAGCTAGATAAACCAAAAGTGTACTATATACAATATATACAATCCCAAAAGAGTTCTAATTACATCCTCCAAAATAGATGTTCAGATTACTACATCACCATATGCTAATCACCAAATATATAAAGTAGACTCGATAAAGGGGTTCTTATACAGGCCGCCAAAACAAGAAGAAACGTCTTAAATGTCTAACTAAGAGAAGCACACCTAACTATACTAGTGAAGGTGCCAAAGAGTATCCCCGCGTCGGCCCTGCTAAGGAAAACAAAAGAAAAGGGGTAAGCTATATGCTTAGTAAGTAAACGGGGGTAAAAGCATAAATTTCACATTTAGGTAAACAATTATTTCACAAAATGTCAAGTCAAATGCAAAAGTAACAATACAAATGAAGGATACAGGTTGGCTCCAAAGCCAAGTCGGTTGCCATGTGTGACCTCCTGCCGACACTCCGTCGACCACAAATAAGGTCCGTAGAACTCCACTTGTACACCCACCTAACACCTTATCACCCTCACTGGCCAGTCACCTCACAAACTTGCTCGAGCGAATGAAATTGAGCTTGGTTCACAAGCTCGGTTCACAAACTTGGTTCACAACTTGAACCTACAAACTTGGTTCACATTCTCGGTGAACCGGATTCACAAACTTGGTGACCTCAGACTAGGTTGGACTGGCTTCGACCAACCCCTGACCGGCTCGAATAGTCCATCTAGGTCAGAAGATCAACCCCAACTTACAAACGTCACCCCTAGCTTCAAGCTCAAGGGGTTCAAACCCAAAATAATTCATATAGACATGTCATGTATCAATATGCATGTAAATTAGGGTTTAGGTCGAGTGCGATGAAATACACCCTCGCCTAGGTACCCTTTCATTCACCTCACAACACATAAGCAAGTTATATACAAAAACGGCCCGAATACTTGCCCCAAAGGTACGTATAGCAAAAAAATGCAAGGATCACATCACGTATGCAGCTAGTAGGCCCCACCAGCACCGTCTAGCCCGTCATCGTCTGAAATAGAAGATTGCATCACAATATATCACAAACGGCCACTAACATGCATAACTCAAGTAAAACGGCAAAATTGGCACATGCAAGTGCGAAAACGGCACACGGAAATGGAGACGGACACGGAAACGGAAACGGCCAGATTTGCCATCCCAAACTGTTTTGATCAAAAGTTAGGCTACGAATGTCGAAACAAGGTGGGTTAGACACCGTTTTGAAGCTACGAGGAAGGGCTACAACTTTTATTTAGACATCTCAACCCAGATCCCAATAGATATTGGTCAAAACTGCATAAAATAGTTCCAGCCATATCATTTCGGGTTATCAAACAGGCCCTGTTTGAAAGATCGTAACTCACGACTCAGAAATCAAAATCAAGAAATTCCAGAGGAATTAGAAAGCTCATTCGTAAGGCTATAACTTTCATGTTTGGACCAAAAGCTGAATCAATACGGAGTATGGGGAAAAAAAAGGTTCAAACGTCCCTGTCAGAACTGTCCAAATTCGATGGCAGTTCTGACAACCGATCTTGTTTTGGCCATAACTGAAGCTACGGAACTCGGATTTGGATGAACTTTATACTGTTTTGAAGATAATACCAAAATCTACATTTCTTATGAAGGGGTCAACACCCAGTTCGCACGTTATCAACACGGACAGAGTATGGTCAGAGGCAAAATTCAAAACGTAACACAATCCAGCGTACAAAATAGATGCAAGTGTTTTGGCTATAACTTGGGCTACACTGATCCGTTTGACCTGAAATTTTGCAGGCATATTCAGGACTTAAGAGGGTACAACTTTCACGTTTTGAGAAACTTCTGAATCAATACATAGTATCAAGAAAAATGGAGCTCAATTTCAGGTGCTGGGCTGCCCTGTTTACCCGTTTTGCCGGTTTCAAATGTCGCAAATGCATGGTTCATTTCTATGGTTCTTATACACGATTTTCAACCAAATTCATACCAAATAAACACACATATACTAACTTCTAAATGACCTACAAATAGTCCGAAACTTCCCCTCTAAGTCACTACAAAATTACCCAAAACTAACCATAATCCCTAACCTAACTTTATATGCATCACTAAACTTAATCCATCAACCTACTAACCAAACCCTAACTCACTAAACATTAGCCAAGCTAAACTAACCTAAGGAAGCCTAGGGTTTCTTAACCCAAATCAGTTTGTAGCATTCACTCACCAACCCAATGAAACCAATCATCAAACACAACCGCTACAAGTTCAATAACACAAGATTAGAGCTAACTAAAATGTTTAGCATGAAACCCTAATTAGGGTTCATATGGCCGAACCTCAAGGCCTCATTTTTCACTAAATTAATCCATAAAATCAAGTGATAACCATAAGAGACACCATAATCAATCACAACTAACAACCATTATCATCATAAACCACACTTAGCTTTGCATAGGAACTTTCTTACCTCAAGATGAAGGTTGTATGATGACTAATGAACTCAACCCAACTCCAAGATAGATTCTTTATGCTTCAAGATGAAGATCTATAACAGAAATTTGGTTGAACTTTGCAAACTTCCCTTGGTTTTTTCTCTTCCTTCTCCACGGCTCCACCTCTCTCTTGCTCTCTCTTGTTTTGTTTTGTTTTGTCTCACTAATGACTTAGTTATGACCCTTGAGACTAATATGTGGTGCAAGACCACTCAGGAAAGATATTTACCATTCAACCAATCAAATGAAAGCTTGTTTATTGCCTCTTAACCCTTACACCTTTACTTTCTCTTTCTTACTCCTTTTCCCCCAAACATTGGATAATCTTTCAATTAACTCCATAGGTTATAACTTAATCTAATCTAAAACACTTAACCACACTTAATTACTTCACTAATCACCCTCCTATATTAATCACCTATACTTAAACATACTTTATCTCACATAAAAGCAATTAAACAATAACCTTTTTGTCAAGGGCAAAATTAGGGTTTAAACCCAACTTAAAACTTCTAATAAATCATAACACTAGAGGTTTTCCTCATTTAGGGTTTCTAACCATCTCAAACTTATTTAACCTATATAAAATGGATCAAATCCTATACTTACCTATACTAAAACACACACGAGCATAACTAACTTTAATCACCACTCGAACTTATAATTAATACAAAAACTAGGGTTTCAATACTAACCCCAACTTAGGGTTTTCGAATTAGTCCCAAAACCTAATGTTACCGTACCAATAATGAATATAACCTAATATCAAACTTAAGAACTGACCGGGGTCTCACAAACCCTTCTTTAAGTTGAATAAGAAGATGGTCATGGGTTTAGAAAGCATTTTTATTGACCATATGAGTTGCTTGCCTATGAAATTGGGTAAGGATGATCAAATGACTTGAACTAATTACAATTATAGTATAATTAGTTCTCCTTTACTTGATATTATGAGTACTTGAACTTAATGGAGTGATCATTTACCTTGTTTTGAGAAAACGAAGTTGAATTATGCACATATATTTATTTTCAAAATGTTGGATCATTGTGGGATTGAAATTCTTAATTGCTTGAGAACAAGCAACGGTTCAAGTGTGGGGGAGTTTGATAAGTGCTTTATTTTACGTGTTTTTACTGTGTTTTATTAGTTAGTTTTGGAGTGTTTTAATTAGTTTTATAGCTAATTAACTAAGTTTCTAGTGAAAATATGCATTTTATAGTTTAAGTGGTAAAAAATGCATTTCCATGGAAGGTTTAAGGATTCAATCATCAAATGGCATGAATTGAGAAGATAATTGGATGATTGAGGGTTAATTCCACTTTGTCCCCCCAAACTTTGGACGATTACCCACTTCAGTCCCTAAACTTCAAAATGGGACGCTTAAATCCCTGAACTTATAAATACCTCCCACTTAAGTCCCTAAACTTATAAAATGGAACACTTAAATCCCTAAACCCTTATAAAATGGGACACTTCGACTACCAACGGCATTCAGGATTTGTTAACAATTTTCCTTAAGTGGGAGGTATTTATAAGTTTAGGTACTTAAGTGTCCCATTTTTAAGTTTAGGGACTGAAGTGGGTAATCGTCCAAAGTTTGGGGGGACAAAGTGGCATTAACCCGATGATTGATGATGATTTGAAGTGATGAAAAGAGAATATGAAGTGCAAGAGATGAAATGCAATTAAAGGAAGTTTTTCAACTTTGACATCTTGTGGTTTTTTGGCTATATCTTGAGTTATAAGTATCAACTTAAGGTGATTCTTGATCCATTTTGAATCGAAAATATAGATCTACATTTGATATGCAGACATCGAAGTCCAGTTTAGTCATTTTCATAGTCAAAAGATCGAAATACAGAAGTGCAATTTTATTGTCGAAAATTGAAACAGAGTTCTAACAAGTTGAGGGTATTTTGATTATTTATTGGTCCACAGAGATCTAAATTGGATGATTTTTGATGCATTGGAAAGCTAACTCAAAGGACTACAAATTTTATGTTTTACGCAAGCGCTAGTTCAACCTCCATCATTGAGAAAATATCAGTTTAAATTGGACCAAAAACAGGGCAAGGATGAATTCTGCCCAAAAAGTGCAAACCTGCAAAGGAGAAAATGTGGGTTACAATAAGCGACTTAAGGTCACGTTTTCAGGTCACATATTTTTCATTTTTTGCCGCAACTTGCTTTGCAACTTGTTTTTTGTTCACTCAACCTTTTCAACTCATCTACAACTCAGAATTTTGGCTATATTTGACCAAGAAGAGTGTGGAAAATTGAGAACAACTCTTGGTGAGTTCAAAAGCTAACTTTGCCAACCAAGAAACAATTCACCTTGAGCTTGAATTCTCCAATCAACGACTCATATGCTCAATAAACGATTCGTATTCTTGAGAAAAATCATGTGTGGGGTATTTAGGATTTTATAAATGTGAAACTTGACTATGGATGAGTTAATTGTTATATGTATATCCCGTGCTCGTCACTTCCTCAAGGTGCAAAAGATTTGGTAGGATTTCACAAGCAGAATTCTTTATATCCATTGCCATCTTTGAATTGAAATTAGTAATTATCTTTGTCATGCTTCTTTTTTCAATCTCTTAGAGACCAACTACAATGCTCAAAAGTTCCACAACTATAACTTGTGGTTGATTTAATCTTCCCATAAAACCCATCTATCTATTTCCCTTGATTAACAATGAAATTCTGTTCTAAGCAAATCGACTCAATAGTTCCTCAACTATAACTTGTGGTTGATTTAATCTTCCCATAAAACCCATCTATCTATTTCCCTTGACTAACAATAAAAATTCTATTGTAAGCAAATCGACTGAAGATCCCATTTATAGCACTATTCGTGTTTAATTTCACAACGATGTATTCTTTAAGAGTTGTCCTCAACAAAAAGGATATATATATGAAGAAAGCATCATGTAATTCTTTTGCATATTTAGTAACGAGGATGGCTAAATGCATAGTTAGTAACAAAGTCGGCAGCGACAAAGGAAGTTTTAGCTGAATGTTTGAAATAGTCCAAGTTCCTATGCTTCCTAAGTATGCCAAAGCCTCCAAAGTTTGAAGTCTTGAGATCTTCTCTCTCGATATAGTATTGAACTCCACCCACTTAAAGAAATCCATGTTTAATTCTTGATTTACTTCTTCCAAAAGAAAGAATCAAAAGCCTGTTTTGCTTTGTGCAATGTCAAAACAAGCGCAACAACTAGTTGGGATCTTGATGTGAAATAAACAGCCATTGAGTCATCAACAAGCTACAAGTATGAAAATAAAAGACATGTAAAAAGATTTAATATGATTCGATTATATTATCAAACCTACATCCATTATATTATCAAACCTACATTCACGGAGAGAAAGCCATTCCTTATTATAAAGAAAAAAACTCACATAAAAATACGATTTGTACCCAAACCCAACCCTTGTATAATTTCTCTCACTTTTATAGACTATATAATGCCCCTTGTGTGTACCTTTGTATTACATCAATTTTACCTATTTATAGGTCAGATTATTTGGCCAACATTCAACTAATAATAGAAAATAGCTCGTCTGGTACCCAACCCATACAAAATAGAAATTTCTTTGACAACTACCCCAAGTAACCGGAAACGGCTAAAAACTATATACTTGTCTCATAAAACAATTTTCCTAAAATAAAAGTAAGTCACATTTCTTAACAATCTCTACCTTGATGAAATTTTCTTTTAGAAATTATTTGCCTTCAACTACTAAATAATGTACCAAACTGCATTTGAATCAATATAATCCCGATGCCAAATTGATTAAATTAGCAAATGAGCATATATATTTACCTCAAGTCCAACGTCTAGTTGACTCGTGAAAGAGTGCCTCAGTTCATCGTCTCTCTTCATAGGATTTTCTTCTCACCATCACTTGCAACTTATGATCCCATTAGTGTCTTGCCATGTGCGGTTTCTAAGATTCCACTTGCAATGAAAAACTTGCAGCCATCAGAGTCTTCTTATGGAATTGGATTCTTTTGTTTCTTTGGAACATATGCAAAACTACCCAAAGAACAAATATTACCAATATCCAAAATCCACCCAAATGAAATATCAACCATTGAAGTTGTGAGAAAGTCTCCACTGGTTCACATCCAAAATTAACATTGGACTCCACCTTTTTTTTGACCCTTGAATCACCTACCTAGATTTGTACCATCAAGTATCATCCCTGCTTTCCGATATGTTGGGATCCAGACACAAAATAAACAACTGTTGAGATATCAAGTGCACAATAATTTAATGATACCAAGCCATTAGATTCTTCTCTCATCCCACATATAAGGCTGCATAATGCGCCTTTTATATATCTTTATAGTATACCAAACCTACTCACCTATAGGTCACATTATTTGGCCAACACTCAAGAAGTAATAGGAAATAGCTTACCTAACTCCAAACCCCAAGCAAAATAGGAATTTCTTGCAACTATTTGAAGTAAATAGAAATTACTAAAAACTATACCCTTACCACACAAAACAAAACATCTTAAAAGAAGCGTAGGCCAAATTTCCTAACCCAACTTTTCTTCAGTTTGATTATATTATGCATAAATCCATCGAAAGAAAACTTCCTTATGACTTGAATATCATTTGTTAGAATATTCCATGCTTCGTTACCCCAAATAAAATGTTTAATCCTTTCAGGTAATTGCAATTTCCAAATTCATTTCCAATTCCTAGCATTATTATCCATCTCGCAAACCATTTGATAAGCAGATTTGCAAGAAAATATTTCCAAGTTCCTTGGACCCCAAATGAAATTATCAATAAGAGGTTTTGACAAATTAATTAATGGCCATAATATGCGCAATGACATTAGGAGATAACATTGTATTCAAATTATTCATATTTCATTTTTATTTTCATTCAATACCTGAGCAAGTTTAGGAGTTTAACTTGTTTAAAAAATTCACCTACATAGTAAGTTGCTAGAGGTTTATGCATAACCCACAAATGATTCTATAAAAAAATAGATTCACCATTAACAATAATTCATTTGGTCTTTTCAACAAGCAAACCTTTAGTTTTTTTGGATCCCTCTTCAAATATGTAGTTCAAAAAATAAATGTTATTGTTGTCACAATACTGTGAAAAGCCACTGTTTTGAAATGATTCATTTTATTGGAAAATTGTAATTTAGAAAATGTTCAATAAGATTACGAGATAAAACAGTATTTAGGTAATTCAATTCCATTCCTATTTTCAATCAACACCTAAGAAATTTTAAGAGTTTAACTTGGTCAAAAAGCTCACCTACATATTAAGTTGCTAAAGGTTCATGCATAACCTACAATTAATTTTATATAAGAAAAGGCCATTACCAACAATCCATTTGGTCTTTTCAACCAAAAAAACCCTTAGTTTTTTGGATTCCTCTCCAAATACGTATTTTAGAAAAAAATAAGTGTTGTGGTTGTCACAATATTGTAAAAAGCCACTATTTTAAAAAGATTCATTTTATTGAAAAATTGTAATTTAATGTTAAAATATGAAATATAAAAGTTGACCAAAATTCCAACCAAATTCAACTCAAAAAGTTGATCAAGGAAAAAAAATGAGAATTTTTATTTGTTAGGGACCAAATTTGTTCATTTTAATTTTGAGGGATAAAATTTCACATCAGTAATATGTGAGTGGTGATTGGTGCAATTTTCCTATTATATACACATACACACACACACATATACTTATATAGTGTTCAATTCCCACAGAATTTGGATTATATTCTTGTTTACTTATATTCCATATGTACAATTGAAAGTGTCAGGCTTTTCATTTTAAAATGTCCCAAAATATTTTTTTATCTTACTAAAGTCAAAGTTACTTTTGATATCTTTTTCCAATATTATTTCCACATTTATCTATATTTCATACTAAATTCAAATTTAAAATTTGAATTTTTGAGGGAAACTTTGAAAAAAAATCCACTAACATAACCATCAAACCACTATTTGAAATCTGGAAATGTAATAAATAATTTGGGATGACCGATGCCCTTGTAACTCTTGCAAGCTCTTCTCAATGCTCCTCGGTTCTCTCAGCGACACAACTCCCTAGACATATCATATGTTTAGTTGTCTTAGACAGAGTCCAACTTGTGGCGACCCCACTTCCCCCTAAGGTGAACCAGAGGGTTGGCGGGCCGTCTGCCTAGCTCTCGCCAGGACTCACGCAAGCAAACCGATCAAATAATCCGGTATAGCCTAAACTAAAATACAATTCGCCATCGGACATGCCCAACTTTAAACGGCTGGACTGTTAACACACATTAACTTCAGAGATAACAGGACCAATAACATCCGAACCTTCACTCTTAAGATACAACTCAAACTACTTTAACGCATAGATACCTTTATACATTACAAACCAAGAAGTGAAATCATAAAATATAGAACACTTCCGTACAAGTCAAAACATAGAATTTGCACTTTTCCAGCTTCAAGTGACAACCTAAACAAAGACACAAGGACAATCCGAAATAAAATTTACACAAATGAACAGATAAGCTTCAAGTCTCTCGATTTCCAAGACCTGTTAAGGAAAAACAAATATCGTGTGGTGAGCTAAAGCTCAGTGGTGCCCAAAACATGCAATCAAATCAATTACTTAGCAAATAGTAATTTCAACTTAAATTCAGCAAGTAGGAAAGCGTGTAACAGCACGGGGTAGGATACATGGGCTCTCAGGAGCCATTTTCCTTGCGCTTGATCAAACTTACCCGCAGTTGACCCTCCATCAACTTTCACTATCTAAAGTCCATGTAGATTCATTATTTTTTTTTTTAAAGACTAGTCGAGGGATTCACCCAACGACGTTGCGTCCAGCATGAGGTTATTATAGACTAGTCGAGGAATTCACCCAACGACGTTGCGTCCAGCATGAGGTTATTATAGACTAGTCGAGGGATTCACCCAACGACGTTGCGTCCAGCATGAGGTTATTATAGACTAGTCGAGGGATTCACCCAGCGACGTTGCATCCAGCATGAGGTTATTATAGACTAGTAGAGAAATCCAGCATGAGGTTATTATAGACTAGTAGAGGAATTCACCCAACGACGTTGTGTCCAGCATGAGGTTATTATAGACTAGTCGAGGGATTCACCCAGCGACGTTGCGTCCAGCATGTAGATAGTGCAAGCAGGATATTCACGAAAATATTTCAAGCAAGCCACCACTCGAAAGAGCTAGTGCGGTAAAGTACACACTGCCCACTTCGATGGATCAGAAAACCATTTTTCCAATTATCACATATCAAGTCAATAAAGCACTTTAATCAAGTAGGCATAGAACAAGCAGGGACACTCACCAAGAGTGAAGTTCAAAGGTCAAGTCGGGAATCGTAGTCCAAGTCCTCGCTAAATCCTAGAAATCCAAGTTTTAAGAACCATAAGTTTTACTAAACAAACTCTCGATTTTAAATATATAAACGATTATCTTGTATTAAACTAGTTTATTTCCTCGAAACATATCGATAAGTTTCTTAAACATCAAAATTAATAAAGGAATAAAATGTTTCGTGTGATTTCTTTTAAAGATATTTCCCTCTAGAGGCAAACTATAACCAAATTGGTTCAAACGGGTTTTCTTGCCGAATAAGTTTTCTATGCCTTTTATTTGAAATTATTCAAATCTAGTATTTTTTTTTCCAAATTTCCTTTAAAACAACTAGTCAAGAATAGTTTTATGAAAACTTAAAGTTTAAAAGTTAAATACAATTACTCCCTAAAGGTAGTAAAACTAGCTTAAGCAAAATAAAAGAATTAACTAGTCGGCAAGGTTTGAAAAGTCCCAATATCTAACTTTTTTAATAGTACATACTAAACTCAAATTCCATCACTTGATATTAAAGTTGAGTATTCCCACAAAAATTTAATTTTGAAAGTATTCAAGTTCAAGAAAACCAAAACAGTCTTCACAAGTCTAGCTCATTTGCACATTGAATTCCCAAGTCATCAAGATTGAAACATTACAAACCAAATATCAATTTTACTAGGGCTTCATCAATCATTAGCCCTAGGTCTCAACAAATTCCAGTACAACTAAAATTCAACAAAGGAAGTCCAGGTACTAAAGCAAATCCCAAGTCACAACCCATGGACTTTCCAAGTACATTTCAGCCAACCACTTGAGCCGATTCACCAAAAATTAAATTATTGCAAAACTATTCGAATGGTCAAGAGCTTCATCAATCATTAGCTCTTGACAACCAATACTCGCTTCAAACACCAATCCATTCAAAATAAGAATAAAAACTACAGCCCACTTGACTCCCAAGTAGTTCTAAAATTCAGATTTTCTTTTCTTGATTCGGTAGTCAAGAAAAACCCAGCAAAATTCAATCCAAGATGTCCATTAAACCTTTAACTTTTACTTGCTAGATTCACTAAACACATAGCTTATCATCTGTCCAAACCAAGCTAAAGTAAATAATACACAAATCCAGCAAATAAACTCACCAAAAGTCCCAACCAGTTCGGTCATGCTGGAAAATATTTTCCTTCAAGAATTGCTTTAGTTCATGTTCCACAAATCAAACAATTATGAAAATTATACTGTTGTAAAATAGATTTTTAATACTATCACATCCCAGAAGACACTTTTCAGAGATTCAAATCACAAATAGGCCAAATATTCGATCCAAATCAAGAATTCAGTTTCCTGAAGGAACAGGACATTCAAGCAGGACAGTCTACTTTGAGGAGTCACGGACAGCAGTACATATGGAGGAAAAATATGAAATTTCTACAGAACAAAGGCCCATGAATCTAGTTTCAAATGCCACTGACGGCACCTCAATCGGATTTTCCTACACCAAGATATAAGCATTTTACTGAGACTGGTCAGTGAAATCCGAAAATCTGGAAACTCATTTTTCACTTGTGAAAAACTCCTTTTTCTCTTTTAAAACCATAAGACTTTGATTCAGACCATCCATACATTTAAGTATGACATTCATACCAGCATATACCAAAGCAAATAACGCTTAATTCCAGTAAATTATTCCACCAAAAAGTCCCCATAAATCTGTCATCAGCTAGGATAAAATTTTCCAGCAATTTAGTGATCATAAACTAGCTTTTCCCTCTGTTAAACCAGTGCTTTAAATGCTCAAATTCCACATGCAGATGCTTGACCAACTGATTAACATTTCTAGCTCAAAATCAGATTCGAATAATGACTTCAAACATCCCAAAAAAAAATCCAAAAATCTGTCCAGCTAGCCATGGATGAACATGCATGTAAGCTGGTTTCATTTCATTTTATTTCTCT
>NC_040045.1:8921763-8939093 GCF_003713205.1 Coffea eugenioides
TTGGTAGTCAATTGGATCGAGCCGGCGAGGGCTTGGTCGTGAAAATTGTCATGCCACAGGGACTGTACTGTGGAATCTTGTGGTAATGAAAATGACTGATTGGAGTGCGGGCCCGGTTGGGGTATGTATGGTGGAAGGAATGGAGTGAAGTGAGGTCTACGGTCGGGTATTCTTAAACATTGACGGAGGGTCAATGAGATTGGATCAAGAATGTAAGCGTGGAAATGGGCTCTTGAGAGCCATCCGTATCCTTTTACCGACTTGTTTTAATTCTTAATTGTGTACTCGAAATGAAAGATTATGCTTATATGATCCTTGTGCTTATGTGGTAGGAACTCACTGGGCTTAAGCTCATTCCGTTCCATTTGTTTTCCTTACAGGAAAATGACTATTTTGGGAAAGGTTGTGCTAGTTGGTTGCCAAGTTGAGCATGTAAATGTATTTTTGAATAGCTCCTTGCGAGTGAAAACCCTAAGTGTTTTGTTTCCCACCAATGGTTGGTTTGTAATTGGCTATTTGCACATGTATGGACTAGTTGAATATTTTGGTATGCCGTTTGGCTTGTAAACGTTGTATTTCAATGTACATATGTTTGGATGATGTTTGGTTGATGTTTGGTTGAATTTCGGATCAACTTGTATTTCAAACGGCAAAAGAAATTTTTGGCTACTCTCGGCCTAGTATCTGGATTCTGACGTGTCCAGCACTGTTCATCTTCGGCTTTGAATTTCGTTTTTATTTATTTTGTGATTTTGACATATTTGCGCACGTTGGTATGTTCCGGAACGTAATAGATCGACGTAAACTGATCCGTTAGTCCTGGCGAGAGCTGGGCAGGCAGTCCGCTAACCCCTTTGGTTCGCCTTAGGGGAAAGTGGGGCTGTTACAATTGGTATCAGAGCCACTTCGCGTGGTCTCTGCGTGGAGTGAGACTGGGCCAAGTGTTGTTGTGGTCCTAATTTCATGAATATGTCTAAGTGCTCGTTTGAGCATAAGTTATGAACCGAGCATGTGATAAGTGTACAAATCATTTTCATGGGATTCGAGGAAGCAAGGTATGTATGTCGGGTAGGAATCTTTAATAAGGATGGTTTACTCTTGGGACCGGCCGGCTCGAGTTGTGAATTATCTTAGATGGGATTCTTGCGCCCGGATACGAAAGATATGAGGGCCTAGGTTAGAAAGGATTTGGTGATCTAGTAAGGTCATTCCTCGGGGAATCGTCTATGTTTTTCTGATTTGCCGGTACATGACTCGACTGATTGTATATATGTGTTTGGCTTGTATATATGTGTGTTGTGCTTATGCTTGGACTGTATCAATGTGTTCTTGTGCAAAGTTTACGTGTTACTTATATGTCTTGTTGTTACCGTGGTTTAGTACTTTTGCCTAGACCGAGTGAAACTCATGGAAGGTACACGAAGTGGTCGGGGACGTGGGCGTGGTATTAGACAACCCACACCGGTTAGGGAAACGGGGGAAGCTTCTACTGGACCAAATCCTGAACCCCAAATAGACCCCAATGTGCAAATAGCTGCTGCTATGCAGCAAATGACAAACCTACTCGCACAAGTAGTGCAACAACAGGGCCAGAACCCAAACCCTAACCCTGGAAACCCTGGCCACCATGTCGAGAGCGAGGATAGAGCTCTCGAACGTTTCCAAAAGTTCGCTCCGCCAAAGTTTGTTGGGGAACCCGACCCAGACGTTGCCGAAAGATGGCTTGAAAAGATGGTGGATATATTTGCAGCCCTACACTACTCTGACGAACGGCAGGTGACTTTTGCCGTGTTCCAGCTTGAGGGGGCAGCCCGTTCCTGGTGGAACGTAATTAAGCAGAAATGGGAGCGGGAGCAGACGCCTAGGACTTGGGTGAATTTCATCCGAGAATTTAATGCAAAGTTTTTCCCTCCTCTAGTCCAGGAGAGGAAGGAGGACGAGTTTATCCGGCTCCGGCAAGGGGCTCAGACTGTGGCGGAGTATGAGAGCCAGTTCACCCGCCTATCCAAATTTGCGCCCGAACTCATCATGACCGAGCAATGAAGAATACGGTGATTTGTCCAGGGGCTGAACGTAGAAATCCAGAAGGACCTCGCGGCAGCCCAAATTAACGCCTTCAGCGAAGCAGTGGAGAAGGCACAACGAGTAGAGAATGCTAGGCTCCAGGTGAAAAACTTCCAGGTGAAAAAGAGGGGATTTCCTGGAAGTAGTTCGGGGCAGGGGGATGAAAGTACCCCTCCCAAGTTTGGGCGGGGAACGGGAGGAGTAAGAATGGCGGGAGTGTCACAAGAGAGCCTGTCAAGAGGAAGCTCGGCTTCTACAGCACGCGGACCCTGCGGGTATTGCGGAAAATTAAACCATTCGGAGGACAATTGCTGGAAGAAAGGAGGAAAATGCTTGCTCTGCGGGAGTGCCGAACATCAAATTGCTAACTGTCCAGCTCGCCTGCGCGAGCGGCAAGGGACTCTGCTATTAACTATGACCAACCCTGCCCAGTCGAAGGGGGACAAGGATGGATCGAAAGTGTCCTCTCGGGTGTACTCCTTAGATGTTGACCCATCAGAGGACGTGGAAGGTAAGAATTTAATGAACCTGGTCAGTGAAGGGGAACAGATCTGTTAGCTAAGTATACTGCTCAATTTAATCCCGGAGTAGTCAATGATAAGGAATTTCGAGGACGAAATTCTTTTAAGGGGGGGAGAGTGTGAGAACCCGTAAAAACCCTAATTATTTTCCTAGGGTTTCTTATTCCCTTAATTGTATGTTTTCTGCATTTTCTGGCTTAGAAATATTTTCCTGGTGAATTTTATGAGCAATTATGGTTTTTAGTTAATTTTTCTAGTATTGGAGAATTTTTAGAAAATTAAGAATATATATTGGACGTGGGACCCACTAGTGCGAAAGGTTCGGAAAAATTCGGCCAATAAGGTTAAGTTTCGGATACTGTGAAAAATTTATCGGGTGTTAAGAGATAAGTAGTGTGTGTGAAGTGATTGATGTGAGAGAGAAAAGAAAGATAAGAATGCATTTAATGAGGTGACAAGTGTCACCTTCTCATTGGGTGGACTTTAAGAATTACTATTCACATTTTTGACTTTTGACCAAAATTAGTTAATATCTCCAAAAAATTCACAAAATTCACCATTTTCTTCCTTGTGTTGGCCGGCCCTCTCTCTCTCAAAGAAGAAGGAAACTTCCCAACTTTCAAGCTTCCATAAGCTTCAATCTTCCATAAACAAAAGCTTAGACTAGATTTCACTCCATAAAATCCTATCTTCTAGTGCTAGTAAGGGTTGTAGTGAAGTTTGTTTGAAGAGCTAAGTGTCCAACACCTCTCTACATCTCTTGTTTCTTGGTAAGTTATGCTTGAACACCCTACTACACCTAATGATGGTTATATTATGCTTAGAAGTGGCTTGAGTGTTGGAATATATGATTTATTTCTTGGTTTGGCTTGATTTGGTGAAGTTTTCCATTTTATGATGAATTTTCTGGTTTCATATGATCTTGATGGTGTGGTTGTTTTTGATGGTTTGCAATAAGGGGCTTTGACTCTAGTGGGTGTGAATTGTTGTTAAATGCAATCAATTTTGGAATTTGAATGAAATGTGCAAAGTTAGGGTTCATGAACCCCTATTCTGTCCGAAATTTGAGGTCATAGATAGAGGCCGAATTGGACTTTTCTCAAAACATGAAAGTTGTAGGTATTGATGAGTTTAGTGTGCCTACAAAATTGCAGGGCAATTGGACTAGTGTAGAGTGAGTTATGCCGTTTTTACTGTTGCTGTTTTTGGTGCACAGAATGTCCGAACTGCGATAGTAATTACCTGTTTTGACTGGAATTGGTTTGGATTTTGAAGTTGGTGTCTTCTGAGGAAATGTATCGGGATGTCTTAGCTAACTTATGCCTTTGGAATTTCGGCATTTGGACCTGTGTAGGCTGAGATTGACGTATTACAGTTTTGTGTGTTTTGCAAAACTGTTTTGGTAATTCTGGTTTGGTATTTGGCACTTTTGACCTAGTTGTGCTAGGATTTGGACTGAGAGGCCTTCTACATTGTTGTATCTCTGTTTTTTAGCTTCGAAATGGTGGGTCTTACACCCCCATCCGACATTTGTAGTGAGAGTTGTGCCATTACCGCATTATGAGGTCAAATCCGGTTTTCTTATCAAGGCTTAGGTTAAAGCCCTTTCTTAATTTCTGGTTTGCTTTCATGCTTGTATATGTTTATAAAACCCTATTGGGGTTGTGAATTGGTGTTGTTTATGGCTCGGTATGGTTTCTTGTTTTATGATATTGTGAGCCTATGGAACGGCTCTTGACATGAAATGCTTATATGTGTGTTGTTGGGTTGTGATGGAAGAAAAATAATGAAGCCTTATGGCTGGAAAATTTGGTAAACACAAAGGGCATGCTGCCCGAATTTTACTCGAGATTTAGAAAACTATATTCTCGACTTGAGTAAAGGTTAAGTATTTAACACTTGAATTTCCATGCATGAAACCCTTTTGGGCGATAATTGGTTTGACTTTATGACTCGTTATCGAGTCTTATAGTATTTGTTTACATGTTCTAGGGCGTGACGATAGCTCACGACGTCTTGGTGATCGTGGTGCATGAAATACCACTTTCTTGCTTGGTGAGTATACTACTCACTTACTTGTTATAATGTGGCTTTGTGCTATGTGTATTGATGCCTTGAAGGCTTAATTGGTTATTGGAAATGATTGAGGTGAGGGTGTACTTGACCGCCCTCACCCCTTGTGATTCCATGCATGGTTAGTGCTTGCATTACTGAATTACTGCACTTGATATATGAAATACTGAATTCCCTTCATGGAAACTGATTTGGTATCATTTGGGCGAATGTCCAATGGCTTTACTGTATCACTGAGCTCAACCCCGTTTGGTAGTCAATTGGATCGAGCCGGCGAGGGCTTGGTCGTGAAAAATTGTCATGCCACGGGGACTGTACTGTGGAATCTTGTGGTAATGAGACCTTTGGTTCCGGTATACTCGAGTATTACCAAAATGACTGATTGGAGTGCGGGCCCGGTTGGGGTATGTATGGTGGAAGGAATGGAGTGAAGTGAGGTCTACGGTCGGGTATTCTTAAACATTGACGGAGGGTCAATGAGATTGGATCAAGAATGTAAGCGTGGAAATGGGCTCTTGAGAGCCATCCGTATCCTTTTACCGACTTGTTTTTAATTCTTAATTGTGTACTCGAAATGAAAGATTATGCTTATATGATCCTTGTGCTTATGTGGTAGGAACTCACTGGGCTTAAGCTCATTCCGTTCCATTTGTTTTCCTTACAGGAAAATGACTATTTTGGGAAAGGTTGTGCTAGTTGGTTGCCAAGTTGAGCATGTAAATGTATTTTTGAATAGCTCCTTGCGAGTGAAAACCCTAAGTCTTTTGTTTCCCACCAATGGTTGGTTTGTAATTGGCTATTTGCACATGTATGGACTAGTTGAATATTTTGGTATGCCGTTTGGCTTGTAAACGTTGTATTTCAATGTACATATGTTTGGATGATGTTTGGTTGATGTTTGGTTGAATTTCGGATCAACTTGTATTTCAAACGGCAAAAGAAAATTTTGGCTACTCTCGGCCTAGTATCTGGATTCTGACGTGTCCAGCACTGTTCATCTTCGGCTTTGAATTTCGTTTTTATTTATTTTGTGATTTTGACATATTTGCGCACGTTGGTATGTTCCGGAACGTAATAGATCGACGTAAACTGATCCGTTAGTCCTGGCGAGAGCTGGGCAGGCAGTCCGCTAACCCCTTTGGTTCGCCTTAGGGGAAAGTGGGGCTGTTACAATTGGTATCAGAGCCACTTCGCGTGGTCTCTGCGTGGAGTGAGACTGGGCCAAGTGTTGTTGTGGTCCTAATTTCATGAATATGTCTAAGTGCTCGTTTGAGCATAAGTTATGAACCGAGCATGTGATAAGTGTACAAATCATTTTCATGGGATTCGAGGAAGCAAGGTATGTATGTCGGGTAGGAATCTTTAATAAGGATGGTTTACTCTTGGGACCGGCCGGCTCGAGTTGTGAATTATCTTAGATGGGATTCTTGCGCCCGGATACGAAAGATATGAGGGCCTAGGTTAGAAAGGATTTGGTGATCTAGTAAGGTCATTCCTCGGGGAATCGTCTATGTTTTTCTGATTTGCCGGTACATGACTCGACTGATTGTATATATGTGTTTGGCTTGTATATATGTGTGTTGTGCTTATGCTTGGACTGTATCAATGTGTTCTTGTGCAAAGTTTACGTGTTACTTATATGTCTTGTTGTTACCGTGGTTTAGTACTTTTGCCTAGACCGAGTGAAACTCATGGAAGGTACACGAAGTGGTCGGGGACGTGGGCGCGGTATTAGACAACCCACACCGGTTAGGGAAACGGGGGAAGCTTCTACTGGACCAAATCCTGAACCCCAAATAGACCCCAATGTGCAAATAGCTGCTGCTATGCAGCAAATGACAAACCTACTCGCACAAGTAGTGCAACAACAGGGCCAGAACCCAAACCCTAACCCTGGAAACCCTGGCCACCATGTCGAGAGCGAGGATAGAGCTCTCGAACGTTTCCAAAAGTTCGCTCCGCCAAAGTTTGTTGGGGAACCCGACCCAGACGTTGCCGAAAGATGGCTTGAAAAGATGGTGGATATATTTGCAGCCCTACACTACTCTGACGAACGGCAGGTGACTTTTGCCGTGTTCCAGCTTGAGGGGGCAGCCCGTTCCTGGTGGAACGTAATTAAGCAGAAATGGGAGCGGGAGCAGACGCCTAGGACTTGGGTGAATTTCATCCGAGAATTTAATGCAAAGTTTTTCCCTCCTCTAGTCCAGGAGAGGAAGGAGGACGAGTTTATCCGGCTCCGGCAAGGGGCTCAGACTGTGGCGGAGTATGAGAGCCAGTTCACCCGCCTATCCAAATTTGCGCCCGAACTCATCATGACCGAGCAATGAAGAATACGGCGATTTGTCCAGGGGCTGAACGTAGAAATCCAGAAGGACCTCGCGGCAGCCCAAATTAACGCCTTCAGTGAAGCAGTGGAGAAGGCACAACGAGTAGAGAATGCTAGGCTCCAGGTGAAAAACTTCCAGGTGAAAAAGAGGGGATTTCCTGGAAGTAGTTCGGGGCAGGGGGATGAAAGTACCCCTCCCAAGTTTGGGCGGGGAACGGGAGGAGTAAGAATGGCGGGAGTGTCACAAGAGAGCCTGTCAAGAGGAAGCTCGGCTTCTACAGCACGCGGACCCTGCGGGTATTGCGGAAAATTAAACCATTCGGAGGACAATTGCTGGAAGAAAGGAGGAAAATGCTTGCTCTGCGGGAGTGCCGAACATCAAATTGCTAACTGTCCAGCTCGCCTGCGCGAGCGGCAAGGGACTCTGCTATTAACTATGACCAACCCTGCCCAGTCGAAGGGGGACAAGGATGGATCGAAAGTGTCCTCTCGGGTGTACTCCTTAGATGTTGACCCATCAGAGGACGTGGAAGGTAAGAATTTAATGAACCTGGTCAGTGAAGGGGAACAGATCTGTTAGCTAAGTATACTGCTCAATTTAATCCCGGAGTAGTCAATGATAAGGAATTTCGAGGACGAAATTCTTTTAAGGGGGGGAGAGTGTGAGAACCCGTAAAAACCCTAATTATTTTCCTAGGGTTTCTTATTCCCTTAATTGTATGTTTTCTGCATTTTCTGGCTTAGAAATATTTTCCTGGTGAATTTTATGAGCAATTATGGTTTTTAGTTAATTTTTCTAGTATTGGAGAATTTTTAGAAAATTAAGAATATATATCGGACGTGGGACCCACTAGTGCGAAAGGTTCGGAAAAATTCGGCCAATAAGGTTAAGTTTCGGATACTGTGAAAAATTTATCGGGTGTTAAGAGATAAGTAGTGTGTGTGAAGTGATTGATGTGAGAGAGAAAAGAAAGATAAGAATGCATTTAATGAGGTGACAAGTGTCACCTTCTCATTGGGTGGACTTTAAGAATTACTATTCACATTTTTGACTTTTGACCAAAATTAGTTAATATCTCCAAAAAATTCACAAAATTCACCATTTTCTTCCTTGTGTTGGCCGGCCCTCTCTCTCTCAAAGAAGAAGGAAACTTCCCAACTTTCAAGCTTCCATAAGCTTCAATCTTCCATAAACCAAAGCTTAGACTAGATTTCACTCCATAAAATCCTATCTTCTAGTGCTAGTAAGGGTTGTAGTGAAGTTTGTTTGAAGAGCTAAGTGTCCAACACCTCTCTACATCTCTTGTTTCTTGGTAAGTTATGCTTGAACACCCTACTACACCTAATGATGGTTATATTATGCTTAGAAGTGGCTTGAGTGTTGGAATATATGATTTATTTCTTGGTTTGGCTTGATTTGGTGAAGTTTTCCATTTTATGATGAATTTTCTGGTTTCATATGATCTTGATGGTGTGGTTGTTTTTGATGGTTTGAAATAAGGGGCTTTGACTCTAGTGGGTGTGAATTGTTGTTAAATGCAATCAATTTTGGAATTTGAATGAAATGTGCAAAGTTAGGGTTCATGAACCCCTATTCTGTCCGAAATTTGAGGTCATAGATAGAGGCCGAATTGGACTTTTCTCAAAACATGAAAGTTGTAGGTATTGATGAGTTTAGTGTGCCTGCAAAATTGCAGGGCAATTGGACTAGTGTAGAGTGAGTTATGCCGTTTTTACTGTTGCTGTTTTTGGTGCACAGAATGTCCGAACTGCGATAGTAATTACCTGTTTTGACTGGAATTGGTTTGGATTTTGAAGTTGGTGTCTTCTGAGGAAATGTATCGGGATGTCTTAGCTAACTTATGCCTTTGGAATTTCGGCATTTGGACCTGTGTAGGCTGAGATTGACGTATTACAGTTTTGTGTGTTTTGCAAACCTGTTTTGGTAATTCTGGTTTGGTATTTGGCACTTTTGACCTAGTTGTGCTAGGATTTGGACTGAGAGGCCTTCTACATTGTTGTAGCTCTGTTTTTTGGCTTCGAAATGGTGGGTCTTACACCCCCATCCGACATTTGTAGTGAGAGTTGTGCCATTACCGCATTATGAGGTCAAATCCGGTTTTCTTATCAAGGCTTAGGTTAAAGCCCTTTCTTAATTTCTGGTTTGCTTTCATGCTTGTATATGTTTATAAAACCCTATTGGGGTTGTGAATTGGTGTTGTTTATGGCTCGGTATGGTTTCTTGTTTTATGATATTGTGAGCCTATGGAACGGCTCTTGACATGAAATGCTTATATGTGTGTTGTTGGGTTGTGATGGAAGAAAAATAATGAAGCCTTATGGCTGGAAAATTTGGTAAACACAAAGGGCATGCTGCCCGAATTTTACTCGAGATTTAGAAAACTATATTCTCGACTTGAGTAAAGGTTAAGTATTTAACACTTGAATTTCCATGCATGAAACCCTTTTGGGCGATAATTGGTTTGACTTTATGACTCGTTATCGAGTCTTATAGTATTTGTTTACATGTTCTAGGGCGTGACGATAGCTCACGACGTCTTGGTGATCGTGGTGCATGAAATACCACTTTCTTGCTTGGTGAGTATACTACTCACTTACTTGTTATAATGTGGCTTTGTGCTATGTGTATTGATGCCTTGAAGGCTTAATTGGTTATTGGAAATGATTGAGGTGAGGGTGTACTTGACCGCCCTCACCCCTTGTGATTCCATGCATGGTTAGTGCTTGCATTACTGAATTACTGCACTTGATATATGAAATACTGAATTCCCTTCATGGAAACTGATTTGGTATCATTTGGGCGAATGTCCAATGGCTTTACTGTATCACTGAGCTCAACCCCGTTTGGTAGTCAATTGGATCGAGCCGGCGAGGGCTTGGTCGTGAAAATTGTCATGCCACGGGGACTGTACTGTGGAATCTTGTGGTAATGAGACCTTTGGTTCCGGTATACTCGAGTATTACCAAAATGACTGATTGGAGTGCGGGCCCGGTTGGGGTATGTATGGTGGAAGGAATGGAGTGAAGTGAGGTCTACGGTCGGGTATTCTTAAACATTGACGGAGGGTGAATGAGATTGGATCAAGAATGTAAGCGTGGAAATGGGCTCTTGAGAGCCATCCGTATCCTTTTACCGACTTGTTTTAATTCTTAATTGTGTACTCGAAATGAAAGATTATGCTTATATGATCCTTGTGCTTATGTGGTAGGAACTCACTGGGCTTAAGCTCATTCCGTTCCATTTGTTTTCCTTACAGGAAAATGACTATTTTGGGAAAGGTTGTGCTAGTTGGTTGCCAAGTTGAGCATGTAAATGTATTTTTGAATAGCTCCTTGCGAGTGAAAACCCTAAGTGTTTTGTTTCCCACCAATGGTTGGTTTGTAATTGGCTATTTGCACATGTATGGACTAGTTGAATATTTTGGTATGCCGTTTGGCTTGTAAACGTTGTATTTCAATGTACATATGTTTGGATGATGTTTGGTTGATGTTTGGTTGAATTTCGGATCAACTTGTATTTCAAACGGCAAAAGAAAATTTTGGCTACTCTCGGCCTAGTATCTGGATTCTGACGTGTCCAGCACTGTTCATCTTCGGCTTTGAATTTCGTTTTTATTTATTTTGTGATTTTGACATATTTGCGCACGTTGGTATGTTCCGGAACGTAATAGATCGACGTAAACTGATCCGTTAGTCCTGGCGAGAGCTGGGCAGGCAGTCCGCTAACCCCTTTGGTTCGCCTTAGGGGAAAGTGGGGCTGTTACACTACGCACTTATTTAAAAACAATTAGATTTTATGATAAAATCTATTAAAGAATTATAAATGCAAATGAAATATGCACTAATATTTATATATATATTTTCAGGGTTCTCACACAACTCCCTTATATTAGGATAGTTCATCACCCTGGCCGTGTAACAGAGTAACACTCACCCTTTTATCATTCATTCTCGAGTTGTACTCCCCCTTTTTAAGTGAAATAAAATCTCTTTTGAAAAAAAAAATTTGGGATGGTGGGAATAGATGAGTATTTGCATTTGACTTCAATGTTATGTTATAATTGTTGGAACTTGAAATATGTTCACTTTAAACTTCTAGTGATCAAGAACGCTTTGAATTTTGTCACTGCTCTTGGAATATTCAAAAGATAAAATGTGAATAGAACTTAGATGTTTTAATTGGCAATGAAGTTAGTATTGATATGTATTAACAAATGTACTGTTTCTTGTTAGATCATCTATAATTATGTGTTGTTGCACTAATAATGGTCCTTTGGACGGGGTCTTTAGGGGAGAACTTCAGGTGTTGATGTGACTTTTGGGTATACATATTAATATAGAAAAGTATTTTTAAGTTAATGTCATTTAATGGCCAATCAGAAGACTTCATATAGTTTTTTAGTCTCTCCACAATACCTAAAATTAACTTGGGATTTCTAGAGTTCTAAACTTGTTGGAGAATAAGGATCAGGCCACTTAATTATAACTATTTTTTTGTTTAGGAAGAATGCAACAAATCCTTTTAAAATAGCACAATCATAGACAGTTGGACTTGTTAACCTGCAACTTACAATCTCAAAAAACGGTGCATACAAAATATTCCTCGTACATGGTACCATTTATTTGAAATCAGGCACTTCAAAAACAAAGAAAATACATCGGCCAATGCAAGAGGATGAGGTATTTGAAATTTTCTTAGATTTTATAACTATTCATTAATAAATTGATCTCATCATAAAGTCTTTAATTGATAGCTTTTGTCAAGCCTTCATTTATCTTTCATTTCAATCCTATGATTAAAGTGTGACTAAGACGTATTTTATCCCATTTATTTATATCACTAACGTTCTTAAGAAAATGTGTATTGCCTATCAAATCCAAATAAGTATCCAATCTATTTTTTATGTAATAAAATATAAAATCTAATAACATGTAAGACCACATCATATTATGGTAAATCTTTCCTACCAAAACAAAAGTAAATAATATGGTAAAATGCTAAGAGATACAAAAAAAGTAAATAAAATAATAACAATATTTCTACATTAATTTCTAAATGAAACATATATTTATATACATGTGTGTCCATATATATATATATATAGAGAGAGAGAGAGAGAGACCGAGAAAGAGAGAGAGAAAGAGAGAGAGTTATGGATGTGAGGCATAATTTTGCTATCTCATAAGTTGTGACGACCCCACCTCCCCATAGGGCGTACCCAAGGGTTTGGCGGACCACTTGCCCAACTCTCACCAAGACTCACTCACTAATATTCTTGAAATAGTTTTTCACACCTCTAGATTAACATAAAGGTTCCCAATTCAACAAAAATTTCAACTTAATTTACAATCCAAAACTGTAACATAGGATTCCATTAACAAAGATCCCAAATAAATTTCATCTACAAAAGTACAAGTACATGAATATTATACACACTAGTTCATACTTATTTGCTCCGGCCTCCACTTCTGTAAGGAAAACAAAACTAAAGGTATGAACTAAAAGTCCAGTGAGGTTCCCAAACAAGCAGTCAAGTAGGTAAAACAAGGAAATATTACATTTAACACTTTGCACAATAATAAGCAGTCATTCAAGAAACAAGCATTCAATCATTGGAAGGATACGTGCTCACTTGGAACTATCATTCAGTCATTCAGTCGCCGACCATTTCTTCCTTATTCCTCCGACATGTGAACATATTTGAAAATAAAACTCCAACAGTGATCATTTTATTCAGTCAGTTATTTCATTCATTGCATTTCATTCACTAGCCAATACTCCACCAGACTTCGTGGTCATACTCCAGTATATCAAAATAGTGGCCCAGGGTTACCAACCTACTCGACCGAATGTGATAGCCCCACCTTCCCCTAAGGCGAACCAGAGGGTTCGGCGGATCGCCTGCCCAACTTTCGCCGGGACTCAATCGAACCTCAAGTAAAATCGGAATAGGACCACAGGAATAACTATGGCAACAATCCAGAACTTAAAGCACAACTTATATACATGGCTATCTCAAAAGGGAGTACAAACATCGAATATACAAAGGTTCTCATTTCTTCATACAACCAGCCCGTGTCAAGCACTAGGGCGAGAACCATTACAAAATTAAAGAACTAGACTAGTGACAGGTGCCGAACCTGTGCAATAATAATTACCTACTCGAGAAAAATACAGATTTTGTATATAGCGGTGAGTAGGGTCGAATCCACAGGGATTGGGGATAACTTATTTCTTTTAGAGTCCGAAGTATGGGGGATTTTTGGAGAATATAAAATAATTAATTAACTAACTAATAAAACAACTAATAGAAATAAATAGAAATTAATCAATAACCAATATGATTCTAGCCAAAGGTACAACTTTTCAGACACGGTCCATGCAACTGATCATCGATGCAAAGATAACTCAATTACTCATTAATAGATTGGTTATAGTTGTCATACACGCGATGAACAACAAGCCTTTCCTTAATTTCTCGATAGTTAAGGTACGATCGTTAACTATTTCCCTAACCAAGAAATAACCCTAGGTACGACCATAGGATTTAATTACTCGATTGCATTAATAATTAGAAAAGCCCAATCCTAACCAACAAACACGCTACGAGGGTTTGTTTAAATTAGATCATACGTTTCCCTAACATGAAACCAATCACGCTAGTCGCCACTGGTATTAATCAATTGAACAATTACGGATTCAATCAATTAATTTGGCATTAAATCATTAAGTTAATTCGAATATCGGGCCCTTGACATTCAAATAACATAACAAGCCTAAGCAATTAAATCAAGAAACGCACAAATACCAATAAATAAAAGGAATAAATAAAATAATTAGATCTCACAGATGTTCGAAACCGAGTCCTCAAATTGACCTTCGACTAGAGAAACTTAGCCACGCCTCATGAGAAAATCTTCACGTAATTTAATTGAGATCCAGGCCATCAAAGGAACAAAGAAAGAATAAAACTAAACTATGCTAAAAGCCCTAAAACTAGTGATAAGAAAACCTCCCGTACGTTTGTCTTCTTTTAAAGCCAAAGGAAAATCTAATGCTATCTCTAGTGGTCCCCACTGGATTGAGAGTCCAAGGGCCAAAGAATTGGAGCTTTGCCAAAGTCCTTGTTTTTAGTTTCCTCTTTACTCGTAAGACTCCTAGTACAAGTCCACCCTTTTCAGCATAAAGATAGGAAATCCCTTTTTGTAGCATCCTGTGGAGCCCGGCTTGTATTTCCTTTTAGAACTTCCCATGTGTGGAGTGTTTTTCTCAATAAAGTCTCCTTTTTAGCACTTGTTTGCTCCACTTCCTGTAATTAGGGCCAAATATCAAATATAAGTACATTTCAACAATTAAAACAATATTTGGCAAGGACAAAGAGGGAAATTAACCATAAAATTAACAACAAATTATGCCCTATCAACTAGGCTAGTTGATACCAAGCTCTCGTTCTGCTCGCCGTCCCCTGTTAAGGAAAACAAAACTAAAGGAATGAGCTAAAAGCTCAGTGAGGTTCCGAACACATAGGCAACAAGAAGTTCAATGCATTCATTACATAAAACCAATAATTCAAGATACAACTACCAAATAAAGCGATAGACACGTTCATTAAAAGGATACGGGCTCACCGGAAGCCAAATATTCGTTCGTTCGTTCGTTTTCCTGTCATTCCCCTTATTCCTCCGGTCATTTAAATAAAATGCATTTTTGGTAAATAAAACTCTCGTTCGTTCTTTCGTTTCGTTCACCCCCTCCTGGAAATTGGCCAGACTCCACCAGACTACAAGGTAATACTCGAGTATACCAAATTTACCCAGGGTCATCATATCGCCCGACCGAGGCCGCTTCTGGCTCGAGTCGATCGGTAACGAAGGGCAGGGCCCAATTCAGCCAAAAGGCTTACATCATGCGCAACTAATGTAGCAATCATTAAATCATTGAAAATTTCACGTTTCATTTAGGTCGAGCGCGGTAAAGTACACGCTTGCCTAGAAAACTCGTTTTGGAAATCCTTGAAAGCACTTAACACATTATCAAACAATAACAACAAGTCATGAGGTCAAGGAGAATATAACAAACAAGGAACACTCACCTATGTACGCAAAACAACGTGCAAAATATCCTTCCGGATATTATCCTCAGTTACCAAGAAAACCTAAGATTAAATGAGAAAGAATATTACAGCTCATCTAACGCAAACAATTAGGTGAAATCAAAGAAACTCGACAAATGATGAGTGGAACGTATAAAAAGACTTTAAAGTGAAACGAGGACATTTGGACCCGTGGACAAAAATAACTAGGGTTTCATAGTCCAAACGTAAAACCCAACTCAAAAGGGTTGTAAAATTTTCCAATGGAAACACTTGAACCAAAGGCAAGTCGAAATCGAGCTAGATAGGCTAAGAAATACTGTTTTCGGGATCGTTTATATGGTTCAAAATCATCTCATATTCAAGTAGATATTATAAACTAACTGTCTTAATGAAATTCACGTAAAAAGGAGGACAAAATACCCAAGAAAACCCTAAACCACTCCTTTTTATTTGGGTAAGAGTAAGTAAACATTTGGAGCTTCCAATTGAAAAGGATCATGTTTTAAGATGGAAAAACGGTCATAGTATTTGCCAAACAAAAATATACAAGTTCAAGTAGAAACTTAGCCCTCGAGCGAAAATTTGGGCAGCGTGCCCTTTGTGTTTACCTAATTTTCCAGCCATTTTTGGCTTCATTATTTTTCTCAGCCAATCTCAAAGGTACACACACAACAATCTAACTTCAATAGCCGTCCAATAGGCTTAAGACAATACAAGGACAAAATTCAAGTTAATAACAAGGGCGGAAATAAGCTTTAGTAAAAGACAGATTTGATAGAGTTTTGCGTAACGGACTCAACCTAAGCTACGCTTATCGGATTGGGGTGCAACTTATACCATTTCGAAGCTAAGACGAGATCCTACAACTTTCAGTCAAATTCCCAATTCACAGAACCCACTTCCAACTAACCGACTAGTTAACCGTACTTCATTTAAATGGTCATATCTCGGGCTACCAAAGTCCGTTTATGGCATTCTTTGTGGCGTTTAAAAGCTAAGACAGAGTACTAAAATTTTCATGTTTTGGAAAATGGCTAAATCAGCACGGATCATAGTGAACGGATGCAGTCAACTAGATGAACTGTCTAAAACAGATCACTGGAAATATCCTAGGGCAGCGAGGGTATTTTGGTCTTTTCATAGGATATGTTGCTCCGATTGAGCTGAAATTTTGTAGACACCCATAAAATATCATTCTCCACAACTTTCATGTTTTATGATAAGCCTAATTCGGCCTCTAACATGATGCAATAAAACCGGACAGAACAAAGCTGAAATTTTCCAGAAATCTGGAAATTTTGGGATTCAATGAAATTTTCTTCATTTCTTGCCTCAATCCACCACCACAACCTCCTATATAAGCTTAGATACAACATATATCATCCATACAGCAAATATAGGCAGAAATCATCAAACCCTAACTTACATATATCACCTTAAAAATTATCACAACAACTTGTATCACAACTAATCTAACCAAAACATGAATTATATAACATCTTAATCAAAAATAAAAGAACCAAAGCTATGGGTTAGACCTTATACCTCAACAAAAAGAGCTTACACGAGTAATACTTCACCTCCTCTTGAAATTTTTGGTTCCCTTAGCTTCCCAAGTTCACAACTCACAAGTTAATCGGTTTAGAATCTTGTTTCTTTCACTCAAATGGTGCAAATCAAGATGAAAGAAGGTTGTTTCTCTTGCTCTCTCTTTCTCTCTCTCTTAAGCTCGACCAAAACAGAAAGAAATGAAGGAAAATGAGCTAAAATGAAGGATAAAAGAACAAGGAAAAAAAATTAATCAAAGAGCCATAGGGTGGTGACACTTGTCACCACCAAAGCCATGCAAATTTTTCTCTCTTTCCCTTGCATTTTTGGCCACAAATTTCAGCCATATGGATGAGTATGAGGGGGGGATATTTTGTAAAAATATCAAGGGTATGTGGTGGTAAAGAAATGGTAGTCAAGTGGGGTGTTCAATCGGTAGTGATCGATACCCGTCGGTTCGGGCCGATTTTCTTAAATCACATATACTAGGGTTTTTTTCTTCCTATTCACTAACTTTATATCATTGCTTCTAATCACATATTATTTCTCACCCAAAAGTCACTCTTAAGCACCAAATTTGATCCTCGCTCCGTACCGGATAATTACACTACCGAAAAACGTGAAACCCTAATTCGCTCTTAACTTGAAAACGAAAAGCAAAACCCTACTTCCCAAGTTCAT
>NC_040045.1:9240093-9317084 GCF_003713205.1 Coffea eugenioides
ATGAGGATGAGAGTCTTCCCACTGTCAAACGGACATCCAAACACTTCAAAAGAGGAGCTATCAAGGGTCAAATGTCACGGCCTACACCACAACCCTCCTCTCAGCCTGAATCTGGACAGGGGACATCTTCTCAACCGCCTCCAAAATCAGCCCCTCCTCCTACATTCTTTGATGATGCTGCGAAAGACAAATACTCCTGGATATCCCAGAAGGGTGTCATCCCTCAAAGAACTGTAAACCCCTCTGAATTTCGCTCCATAGGTTTAGAATCCATTCTGAGTCTATTTGCTTTCCAGAAATGGTCACATCTTATTTCTATGCCAAATGTCTACTATCCTGATATGTTGCATCAATTTTTTGCCAATCTAAGGAAAGGTTCTGACCAAACTGAAATATTTTCCAGGGTTAATGGGGTAGACTTAATCTTTGACTCTGAAAGTGTGAACTCCATTTTAAATACTACCATTGAACGTTTATGCAAAGATAAGATTGCTAATTTTTTTTCCTATGAAGAGCTCCCGACTGTGGCAAATCATTTTGACGGGACAAAAATGTTAACCTATTTCAAAAGAAGTTTTTCCTCACCTGCTGATGCTAAATTGAATGATCTGGCCCCTGTGAATTTAATTGCTTTTTCTATCATTTCAAACCTGCTTGTGCCTACTGATGGCCATAGAACTGATGCAAACAAAATGGAGTTGTACCTCTTTTATTGTTTTCAAGAAAAAATTCGTATTGATTTTGGTTTTGTCATGTGCAAGTTCTTACTTCGCTATGCCACTGATTCTCGCAGAAAATTATCTTATGGAAAGTTTCTTCAAAAGATTTTTGAGTTTTACAAAGTCCCTATTCTAGGTGTTTGTCCTAAAGAAGCATCTTCTTATGCCTTTACAAAAGGGTATTTTGAAAGGAAAAATCTTGTTTTCAAAGATAATCTGTGGGCTTATAAGGGTGCATCTTCTAGTGAACTTAGGTCTAAGGCTGCACATGATCCTTCATCTATTCCACTCACTCCCATTCATCCTAGGAAATCTGCCTCTAAGGCATCTTCCTCTTCCAGTGATGAAGTAATTGAGCTCCTTCGTGAACTCAAACAGCATGTTCTTCTTCTAGAACATGGTCTAATGCTCACTATGTCCTCTGAGCAACAAACTGCCTTCCTAGACAAAAAGAACCTCCTGTTTCCCCCCCTGTTGTTGAGGAAGTTTCCCATGACAAAGAGTCACACCCCACTGATCCAAGTTCATCAATTCCGGATCCTGGTTCTTCAACCCCTGTGACTCCTCATGGCACCTCTACATCAGATAAAGGCAAGGCACCAGTTGAAGAGGCTGCTGAAGATGATGAAGAAACTAAAGAGGAGGATCTTGATCAATATCAGCTCTCTCGGAGGACACCTGGATCCACTTAGTTCATCATTTAGGACATTTGCATTTTGTTTGTCTCTTTTATGTTTTCGTGGTATTCAACAATGAATATGTAATGTAATGGATATTTTAAGTTTCGTTTTGGATGTTTAAGTACTGTTTTGATGGATGTCTGAATATTTTGATGAATGATTGTCTATTCTGCTTATGTGAATATAATGAATTTGTGGATTGTCTATTCTGATTGATGGTCTAAGTTTTGATGTGTGAACTTGTCTAAATTTGTGAATTTGTGGATATGTTGATGTGATTGGTTGCCCGTTTGTGATGACAAAAAGGGGGAGATATGGTATCAAATGATTGGATTGAGTGATGATTGATAATTGGTGATGTTGGCATGATTGATGATTGGTGATGTTAGGATATGTTGGATTGATTGTTTAAATTTGGATTGGCTGATATGCTTAATTGTTTAACTCGGATGGGCAGCCTTGTGAGGGGGAGTTTTTCAAAATTTTCAAATTTTGTGATTCACTAAGACAGGGGGAGTTCTTGTCTATTTTGAAAGGGGGAGTTTTCATTGCAATCATAAAATTTCATTTCAAACTTTTGTTTTGTCATCATCAAAAAGGGGGAGAATGTTATTCTTGGTTTTGATGATCACAAAAGTTCGTTTATACTGACCAAGATTGATCAGGCCTGATGGAACAAGGAAAGCATATGTTTGATTGACTCCAGTCTACGATGCTTTGGATGTGGCAAACAAGATTGAAATAATATAAATGAATTTAGTCATTGTTTTGTTCCGATCAAAGATACTGTCTTTTAAGTATGTCTAGTTTGTCATTCTTGGTACTTTGAAATGTTTATCTAACCTCCTTCAAATACAAGTGTTTTTGTCTATCCAAGAATCAGGTTCAAATATGTCATGAAATGCAAGACAACCAAAATGAGAAGCAAAAACAGGACAATCAGGTCGGACGGCCGAAAGGAAACTGTCGGACGTCCGGAAGGATCGGACGCACACCTCGGACGCATATCAACCAGATCGGACGTCCGAAAAATTCCAAGATAACTTGCTAGCTCTCGGCCTACGATCGGACGCTGTGCTGTCGGACGACAAAAATCTCATCGGACGTCCGAACTTCAACTTGGCTATTTTCGGACGATTGGTTCGGACGATGATTTGATCGTCGGACGTCCGAAAGCCCCAACGGCTAGCTGATCCTTCATCTGCCTTCTATCCGTTGGAAGCTTTAATGAAGCTCATTTCTGTTCCCCTTTAAAAACAAACTGTTCTGAACGAAGGGAGGACTTTTGCACACTTTGTTTACAAGATCTCAAGAGATATTTTAGCTAGAAAATAGTCTCCAAAGCAAGATTTGTTTTAAAGTGGTGTGAATTTCTGGTGAGCATTTCTTTTGTGATTGAAAGGATCTTTAGTGTAGCTTTGTTGAGGGTTTTCTGAGTGATTGTAAAACTTCTTAGCTTGACTAAGTGAGGCTTAGGGCAAGGAGGAAGTGCTCCCTCCATTGTACATCTAGTTGATCGTCTTCCATCAAAGAGAAGTTGCTCTTCCTAGTGTGTGGTCTTCAAGTTTGAGGATAGCTTGGTAGACACTTGGTTTGATTCCCCAATTTACTTTTCTGTTTAATAAAATTCTCATTGCTTGTCTATACTTGTGTTTCTGATCAATATTGCTCTTGTCTTCTAATCTACTTGGTTGATCATTACTAGAAAAGAAGGAAATTTTCATTTAGCAAAAATTGCCTAAATCTGATTAAGATTTTGAATAACCCAATTCACCCCCCCTCTTGGTTGTCTTTGGGACTTACACACTCTTTTCTGTTTTTGTCTCTATGCTTGAATTCGAGCTAATGCTATGAGAGGGAATGGCTAGAGTTGAGACCGAATTGTTGATATTGCTTGCTGATCTCTTGTTCAAAACCTGGATTACATGATCTTGCAAGGGGCTTTGAAATCACGTGTTTAAACTACTGCAGAGTCCTTTTTCTTATCTATGCAATTTTTTTCCTAACTTGAGATATGTTTTAGAACTTTATTTGGAAATTCATGTGGTTTTAGGTGCTGTGTGTGCGGTAATGCATGAATGTTCTTTTGGCTTCGTTTGTGCATAATCTGGGTAGAAATTGTTGGGGGATGTATAGTGTACAGTTTGGTTTGGATGCTAAAGATGTATAAAGGGTCATTTTAATTCGGGAAAGTTGCAGCATGAGTTTGTTAAACCTGAAAAAATGGTAGAAGAAATCAGTGAAGAAAAGTGGCATGTTCTGTTTCCAATCCAAACCTTTCGTTGTTTGTTCGGATGTTGAAATCTTTTTCTGGTTTTGTTGTTGAAGCTTTTAGTTTGATGTAAATCTGTGGTTTGTCGTTCAGTTGAAATGCCATATGAACGTCCATCCTAAGTTTCCTCCTATACGTTTGCTGCATTTTATGTCTAGCTGCTGTGATTGGGTTTTCTAGGGATAGATGTTTGTGTTAGGGTGATGTTAATTGAATGATTTGAAGCTTTGTTGATTTTAGGATGATAAACTAGGAAGTTTGGCTTGAGTTTTGCATGTAATCTACCTGGTAGAGTAAGAAAGCAGGTCGCGGAAGTGAAATGGCAGAAGCATTGTTAATAAAATTGCAGAAGAGAACTGCTTTTCGTGAACTTGCATGGTTTTCTCTGAATAATTGCAATTTAACCCCTCAATTTCTGTCTGATTTCATTGTGGCCCAAAACTAAAAAAAATATTGAATTGATTTGGCCCTTCAAAGTTTCAATTTGCCCTTTTATATTTTTAGTGAGTTGTTGAGTAGATTAATTCTGAGATTATGATTTGATTAGGTTTAAATGTTTTTTAGCTATCTTATTATTTTGATGGGCTTAACAAAAATTAGTTGGGAATTGGATTAGGTTTATTTTGATTGGGTCTTGATGGTGGTTTGTTTGTTTGGATTGGGTTTTGTTTTGTTTATTTCCTGGGTTAGTAATTTGGGCTCGAGAGTTAAAGCCCATGCATTTTGTTGGGTTTTACTTGATAAAAATGATAGGCTGGCCCGTCCCATTTGCTTTGGATTTTCAAATAGGCTAGGAAAGTTTCGGCCCAAGAAATAAATAAAATGCCCCAATGGTCTGTTTGATTAAGAATTTGGTAATGGGATTTGCGAATCAGTCCCTGGATTTTTCCTTAGCTATACTGCGGCCCTACAAACTTTCAATTGGATCCTTACTTTAATTGCAAATGAGTCCCTGAATTTGTTTTCCTCTTTAATTTTGACCCCAAAAGTTCTGGAAATTGTGATTAGACCCGAAAATTTTCTGATATGTGCAATTCAGTCCTTGGCAGCTTTAATTTCGCAGCTTCATTGCTTGTTTGCTTCAGTCAACCACCATGCTTTGTTAAATTGCACTTAATTCATTAATTTAAGGGCTTTATAACCAAGTGAGCTTGTGTTTGCCTATTTTCTTTAATTTTCCCAAATAAATTGGTACCTTGACCTTTTCTTTTATTTTGGAGGATAAAATAAGCGATTTCACTCCATTAGGGCGCCAACTCAAGGGAGGTACACTCTATCCCTCATTCTCATTTTATTTGACTCTGTGTCTATGTGATTTATGTGCTTAATTGCATGCCTTTTGGATGTTTTAATTTTATTTATTTGCTCACTTTAGTCATCTTAATTTCGTATATTTATTCTAGTTTCATTTTGGTTATTTAAAGGGCATTTAAATGCCAAAATTGTAATAGTTAGGGATTTAATTGTTTTATTCCTTCTTATTTCCCCTTTTAGATTGTAGTAGGCCTTCCCCCTAAAAATGTAATAGTTAGGGCCTTAATTGCCTTATGTGTTTTGCATGTCTATGTGCTATGTGTTTAATCGCTTTCTTAGGTTTTGGCATCTAGATATGCATGCTTATGTGTTATGTGAATTACGTGCTCACATGCCTACTTGTTTTAATTATGCACATTACTTATATATGTGTATGATGGATGCAAATGCACGTAACCGTGGCTAGTCCAATGCTAGTCATGGTTGTCCCCTCGAACTCTCGCAAGTCCAATGCTTGTGAAAAAGCGTTAGTGAAGGGCTAGTCCAATGCTAGACCCATTAGGGCCGTCCCCGCGCTAGCACATACTTGCATGCCTTCATTACATCTTCATTCATTCTTTCCTTTTAGTTTTACATATTTGCATGACCCTTTACTCCCTTTCCCTTGCACATTTAAGGATGCATTTCATTCTAGTTATTAAGGTCATTTGCTTGATTAGATTAGGGATACCCATTGGATATGGGATATGGACGAGTTTGGCTTTTCTAGCCTTAGCACGCTCGTATTCCCTCTATTAAAGGGAAAATTGAGTCACGGACATTAGTCCCCCGTACCCGTCTTGCTTGCATTCCTCTAGGGTTCATGCATTTCATTTATCCACTATCACATGCACTTTTACTTCATATTCTATCCCTTTTTCCACATTTTCACTTCACACAACTTTTATTTTTGCACGTTTTCACTTTGCCACTCACACTTTATATACTATCACGTGCACACACGCACTTCATACTATCACTTTACTCACCTTACTTTGCACATCCATTTGCACACTTCCACTTACACACTATTGTTTTTTTACTTGTTCACTTCACGCAAACTCATATTTTCACATTGCATACATTCATTCCACTCATTTTTCGTCATTAGCATTATTCGTGACCTCTCCAAAGAGTCATTATTGGGCATCACTATTAATGTGATTGGCACCATTCAAACTTTGAAGAGAAATTTTGCCCCCCGATGCCCCATAGGTCTAGGTTTTGCATTCATATAGTGCATCTAAATGCAATAAATTCTAGGGTTAAAAATAAGAAAACCTTTGACTAAATCACGCAACTAGCTTTGGCTAAGGTCGAAGGGGTGCCTTGGATTTTTATCCTTGCCTTCCCCTTCGTCAAATGTGACTCCCGAACCTTTTTCGTTGGTTTACGTAGACTAGGAGTCGTTTAAAAGGGGTTTCTTTTTACCTTTTTCTCTAAAAAATTCATTTTAGGTGACTTGGTACACCTTAACTCTATACCAAGTGGCGACTCCAATTTTTATTTCAAAAAACCCTTTTTAAACTATATTTTGGGTCAAATCGTCGCATTTTCAAGTCCCATTTAGACCCATATTTTTCTTCATTTCCTTTTTAAATCAAAAAATCATTTTCCAATAAAAAATTCACTTTTCATTCCATTTATTTTTCTTTATAAAAAAATGGGGCGCGACAGAAGGAAGTGACATTTTTAGGCCATATAATTTCTAAGGACGGGATTAAAGTGGATCCAGTCAAAATTGAAGCAGTCTTTAAATGGAAGCAACCGAAAAATCGTACTGAAGTTCGAAATTTTATAGGGTTAGCATGGTATTACCGGAGATTTATCAAGAATTTTTCTAGAATTGCTGGACCCATGACTGAGCTAACTAAGAAAAGTGGGAAGTTTATATAGAGTCCTAAGTGTGAAGAAAGTTTCCAAGAATTAAAGAGACGTTTGACAAGAGCACCCGTATTAACTTTACCGAATTGGAAGAATAGTTTTGTGGTCTATACAGATGCTTCAAAGGAAGGCTTGGGAAGTGTATTAATGCAAAATGAGAAAGTGATAGCGTATGCATCTAGGAAATTAAAGCCGCATGAGAAAAATTACCCAACTTATGATTTGGAGTTAGTGGCTGTAGTGTTTGCATTAAAGAAGTGGAGGCATTACCTTTATGGAGTGATGTTTGAGGTTTTTACCGACCACAAGAGCCTTAAGTATTTGATTTCTCAAAAGAAGCTGAACTTGAGACAATGCCGGTGGATGGAATTCTTGAAGGATTATGATTGCACGATAAAGTACCATTTAGGAAAAGCCAATGTAGTGGCTGATGCTTTAAGTCGTCAAGTGCAAGTGGCCGGATTGATGATTAAAGAGATGCACTTGTTGGAGGAGGTTAGTATATGGAATCCCCGACTGGAACCGAGAAAAGTGATCCTTGGGAATATCGTCGTGAAATTCACTTTGTTGGAACGTATCAAGGAGACTCAGGGAAGGGACCCTGAAGTGCAAAAGTGGTTGGAAAAAGTCAAAAAGGGAGAAAAGTCAAATTTTAACTTGGGAGTGAATGGTGTATTGAGGTTTCGGAATCAGATGGTAGTGCCAAAGGACGAAGGGCTTAAAAAAGAAATTTTGGAAGAAGCACACAGATCTAAGTACACGATACATCCTGGAGGGAATAAAATGTACCAAGACTTGAAGAGTTTGTACTGGTGGGAGAACATGAAGAAGGAAATTGCTCAATTTGTCCAGACCTATTTGATATGTCAACAGGTTAAAGCCGAACATCAGAAACCATCCAGTTTTTTGCAACCTTTAGAAATACCCGAGTGAAAATGGGAAAATATCACCATGGATTTTGTATCTGGATTGCCTAGAACACAAAGGGGTCATGATGCCATTTGGGTAATAGTGGATAGGTTGACCAAATCGGCTCATTTTCTATCGATTAGTACGAAATACCCATTGGAGAATTTAGCTAAATTATACCTAGATGAGATTATAAGGCTACATGGGATACTTGTAAGTATTGTGTCCTATCGAGACCCTAGGTTTGTCTCGCGATTCTGGCAAAAGATGCAAGAAGTTTTGGGGACTAAATTGAATTTTAGCACTACTTACCATCCCAAGACAGGTGGACAGTCTGAGAGGACGATTCAGATGCTCGAGGACATGTTAAGAACTTGTACTTTGGATTTTGGGAAGCGTTGGAGTAAGTATCTGTGACAGCCCCACCTCACCCTAAGGCAAACCAAAGGGTTCGGCGGACCGCCTACCCAACTCTCGCCAGGACTACGGAGTCAAATCACACAAACCCGATATAGCGCACCATCGAATCCCCAAGAGAACAATCAATCGAAGACCACTAAGTTGAGAAACATGAGTTCTACACCGTAAGGTACCATGGTAACGAAAATGAAGACGAAAATGCAAATGGAAAGCGGACACATCACAATCCGGCCAAGATATGGCCGGATTTCCGGCCGGATCGCTGGCCGGATATGAGGCAGTGGGTAACCCAAAATTTTTTCAAAACCCCTGCTAATCCGGCCAGATATCCGGCCAAGAACTAGCCGGATACACGGCCGGATTCAGTGAACAGTTCCCGCCAGAAATTTCATTCCTTGTTCAAATGCCGCGCTCGTCCGATCGTCCAATGATTACAAGTAGCATCTCAACAAATGCAACAGTACCATCTCAAATGAATACACTTAATATACATGATAAAACACTTATATACATATATTGAAAACTTTACAATTAAAAGCGTGATACTGAATTAAAAGACAATTAGGGTTTTGATTACACAAGAGCTAACAAAAGAACGTTTACACTAGCTCAACCCTTTTCTCAAAATCATGGTTCGAAATGTGGTTTCCTGTAAGGAAAACAAAGATAACGGGAAGGGGATGAGCTTATGCTCAATGAGGTACCAAAATAAGGCAATTAAGAATCATGGAACTTCATATTCAATTAGTCACATATGCAACTCAAATAAAGAAATAAACAAACACCGTAGATAGAAAGGATACGGGTGGCTCTCAGGAGCCCAAAATTTCCTGTTGCAGCTCTCAATCCAAACCCGTTAACTCTCCGTCAACGTATGAAGAATAACCATGTTCGTAGAACCCCACTTTACACCAAATTCCGTCCACCAAACTTACCTCCTACCGGGCCCGAAAACCTCAACAGAAACAGAAGTGGTAATACTCGAGTATACAGGAATCAAGAGTCTCAATACCCAAAGATTCCTAGAAACAAACTACCGTGGTTCGTTATCTAATCGACCAGGCCCTTGCCGGCCCAACTCGAGTAACTAGCCACAGGTGTTGAGCTCAGAGGTCACAGAAAGGTCGTTGGATACCAGCCTCCAAACGATATCCGAACAAACTCAGATACAGATAACACATTGCACAGAGTAAATAGGCATACAGACAGGCAAGAGAACGAGTGTGATAAAGTACACCCTCGTCTCAACCAGAATAAACAGATAGTATAGTCATTCAAATCACAGATTGCAAGTGCAGAAACCAAGTTAAGTAACAAATGAGGGGAGTGGTACACTCACCAGTTCAAGGAAACAAATTCAAACGTTCCCCTCCCCGAAGTACTTCCTGGATCACCAGCACGTCCTAAAATGCTCAAAGTAAAACAATTATGGTTCCTATGGGAACGAAATTCACAAATGAAACTCAACGATGAGTCGTATGCCTAACCAAACGAACTACGAATGCAAGGGTGTAAAAGCGTGATTTTGGAACGAAAAGATAACGAGAGGACCTAGGGCTTGAACGACCCAAAAGCCCTTTCATTTCTACCAAAAGGCAACTCAAACTTAAAGGAACAAAATGGCCTAGAAAATTGGACAGCATATCCCCTACATTTCCTTACTTTTCCATCCTGCAAGCAACACTAATTCATCTCAAATCAACCACATACACATCATAGACTATAAAATACACCTTTCGGTACAATAAGCACAACTGAAGCTACACTTATCGGATTGAAACAAATCTTATGGCGTTTCGAAGCCAAAACATATACCTACATTTCTTGTGAAGACCTCCAAAGCCAAATCATGCATTTTCATGGTCAAAATGGAAATCCCCATGAAAATAGAAATCAGCCCGCGAAACAGGGTTCATGGGCAGTCAAGGGTATTTCGGTCATTTCATCGGCTACAGTACTCCAATTGAGCTGAAATTTTTCATACAGCTAGTTAACACCATTTTATATAACTTTCATGTTTTAACCTAAGCCTGATTCAGCCTCTAACATGCACTAATAAAGCCGGTCAGAACAGGGCAGATTGGAACCCTAAAACTGAAATTTTTCGCACAAGCTGAAATTTTCCGCAATTAACGCACAAGGGATCCATTTAACACAATTTAGAGCCATCAATCCAAGGCCAACCATAATCATCATATGAAAATAGAAAAATCCCCAAAAAAATCAGAAATTTAGCTAACTCCACTTTAATCCATGAAATCTTCCACAAAGTAGCATCTATAACAACTATAAGCCACTACTTATCAATTAATTGAAGTAAAGAGGAAGTTTGTAAGCAAAGTACCTTGACACCTCAAGAAAGATGATAACTTAGGGCTTTTCTTTCCAAAACAACTCTACCAAGACCTTGAAACTCCCTTAGCAAGTCATTTAGTGGACAAATTCGAGATTTAATCGGTTGGATTTCAAGTTATAAGCAAGAAATTGAAGATGAAAGTTGAAGCTCTCTTTCTTTTTTCTCCCTAAGAGGTTCGGCCAAGAGTGATGAGAATATAAAGACCAAGGCTCATTCAAGCACATGGGGAATTGGAAGATTCAAGTGAAGACTAGTTGATTGCACGAATGCTTCAGTTTAGTAGGATTATTTGATTTTCCTCGTTGATTTTGGTTATTTCTCGTTTTAAAAAGTCTAGGTAATTAAGATAGTTTAATTGCGGCCCATTTGTTAGTAAGTAAGGCCCAAATCTTTCTTAAGTATGTAGGGTAGTTTGGTCAACCTTTGGATTAGGGTTAATGCTTGTAAGGGCTATAAATAGCCCCACTTCCTCTTTGTTTGGGATCAGTTTTTGGCTATTAAATATGATTAGTGAGTTTTTACTTTCTCTTTGGCAAGAGAGCTTCCTTTGAATACTTGAGAATCTTCTCAAGTTATTCACCTGAACTTATCAATCGAGTATCTCCTTGATTGTGGCGTTCTACTACCTCCAATTTGGTTCGTTAATTTGAGTAGTTACGGGTTGAGATAATATCAAAATTGTTCGTGACTTCTAGGGATTAGTTGGGTCAAATTTTCGCTGCCTAAGCCATGATGTTTTGGTTGTCTAGATCGGGGTTTCACATCAGTTGGTATCAGAGCTAGTCGACAACCACCAGGTTATATCTTTTTTTTTTCTTTCGTTTATTTCGAGTCATATATGTTTATCCCAATCTGTTCGTTTGTTTAGAACAAAATAAAAAAAAATAAATATTACTGTTCACCGATACTGTTCACCGATACTGTTCATAGTTACTGTTCATCCGAATACAAATCTGTCCAGCCTTGTTGTTTGTGTTATCCAACTTGTTTACTTGATTTTCAAATCTGAATTTTGGCAAAACTTGTTGGAATTTTGTGAATCTTGAAGAGAACTTACAATAATCTTGAGCTTCTTGAATTCTTGACCACAATCTTGAAATTTCTGAAGTTCCTGACAACTTCCTTGAACGTTCTTGGAAGATCTTGGAGTTCTTGGTTGTTATTATTTGTGGAATTCCTTGTTTTGTGTTGTGGTTGATAGTTGTAGTCAAAAAAAAAAAAAAAAAAAAAAGAAGAAAGAAAAGAGGAATTGGTTGGCAAGAGAAAAAAAAAAGAAAAGGAAAGAAAGGGGCAACCGAATTGTGAGTGAATAGAGAACCAAATCTGATTTGTGCAATCTTTCTTGGAGTAGAATTTGGAAGTTACCAAAAGTTGTTTCAAGAAGGTTACCAAAAGTTGTTTCAAGAAGGTTACCAAAAGTTGTTGATTTGGTAGATTGGAGCAAACTTGGAGAGCTTTCTTTCTTCTTTTCTTGAGAGAGAGGGCCGGCCACTAGAGCTTGGAAATGGAGGAATTTTTGGTAAATTTTTAGCTTATTTAGTCAATTGGTAAGACATGGAATAGTAGTCAAAAGTTTCTACCAACCCTATGGTGACACTTGTCACCATCATTAATTGCTTGCCTAACTTTTGTCTCTCTTATAGCAATCCACTTAACATCCTCTACTTATCTCTTAACACCCGGTAAATTAATTCCAGTATCCAAAACTTAACCTAGTTGGCCGAATTTTTCCGAACTTTTCGCACTAGTGGGTCCCACGTTCGACATACACTCTTAATTTCACATGAACTAACTTATACTAGAAAATGATTTAAAAACTATATTTTGCTCATAAAAATTATCTAGAAAATTTTTCTAATAAAGAAAATGCAGAAAACAAGCCATTAACCCGAATAAAACCTAAAACTGGAAAAAAATTACGGGTTCTCACACTCTCTCCCCCTTAAAAGAATTTCGCCCTCGAAATTTTACCTTCAAAATTTAAAGTAACCAATGGCCTGTACCTTCTCCGTCTTCAGAGTCAGAAGAAACGAGGTTCTTCATTCCAGTCCCTTTTCCACTTGACGATCCAGGGTCGGTCTTGGTTGGTTGCTGGGTTCCTTTCTTTTCACGTTCTTTAATCGGGCAATGAGCAATTCGATGCTCGGCGCTCCCACAGTACAGACATCTCCACCCCCTTTTCCAACAATTCTCTTCAAAATGATTGGATTTTCTACAATAGCCACAAAATGGAAGAGGGGTAGAGGTTTGATCTCCTTGTGAGCTACCTCTCAATGGTCCTTCCAGAGTATCTTCCCTAAGTGCCTCCAAAATTCTCACACCACCCACTCCACGACCCCTCTTAGCAAATGGCCTACCTCGCTCACCCCGTTCTGGCCTTTGATTTTTAAGAGCTTTACCCTTTTTCTGTGCATAGAAGATCTTCATTTGTGGCCTTACAATTCCTGTCCTTTGAGTTTCCTCTGGCACCCCCATAGCAGGAGTGCTTTGTGCCATTGCTAAGGCTTCCTCAGAAATCCCTTCGTATTTCCTTTTTAGCTCTACGTTCTGGTGCACAAGCTCAATCTTTTCTGAATACTCGTGCTTCCATCGCCTTTCCCAGTATTCGGCTAGTCTCCTTTGGACCTCTATTTCGTCTCGAAGAACCACGAGTTCTTTATATATATCAACCCAATGTGCCATCTCACGGAGTCGCTGGAACTCAAATGATAGCCTGCCAGGTGAATCAATGGGTCATAATAAATTCTTAAGTACATGTGACACTCTCGGTCCTTGTCTTTGTTCAGCGGTTGTTTCCTTTTCTTCTCTTGACTCTTGGCCTCGCTCAGTTCCACGGCCACGGCCATGACCACGACTACATCTTCCTTCCATATGATATATAGATATATATATTTTTTTCTCTTTTCTTTTCTTCCCCCCCCCCCTCAAAAGGTAATTTAATGAATGAACACAATAAGGTGACTAAAATAACAAAATTTAGGGCACCAAATACCCAAATAAGCATATACACATATAATACACCACATACATATCAGGGAAACAAATGATCAATGACACAAATACGTATCAAAGCAGGCAATGATTCATATACACCAATACACAAACCGACGGCATGCAGTAACAATATACGGGCGAAGCAAAAGAAAAGAGATATATCGTCCCACACCCAGTTAAAATAACCCCGTCCGGTCTCTCAGGTTACTTTCTATCCAACTAGATGTAAATTTGACCTCTTGAAATCATTCTGGCCAAACAATACCTATTCAGGTTCCCAAAACGCCTCAACTCTAGCGTACTCGGGCACAAGAATCCGAAAGAAGACAATTCACATCTCGAGCTGGCCAGTCCCAAGAGAAAACTATCTACAATCGGAATTCCTACCCAACATACCTATCTATGGTTCTCAGATACCATGAGAGAGATTTAAGGCCTATAACATTCACAATTCATAGCTTATGCTCAAATGAGCACTTAGTCCTTTATACTCATTCACCACTTAGTCCAGGCTCACTCCGCGCAGAGACCACGCGAAGCAGGCTCTGATACCACCTGTGACAGCCCCACTTTCCCCTAAGGCGAACCAAAGGGGTTAGCGGACTGCCTGCCCAACTCTCGCCAGGACTAACGGTTCGGTATAGAGCGAGCTACGATCCGGAACTTACAAACGCGCGTAAACAAGTCAAAATGTCAAAATAAAAAAAAATAAAACCGGAGTCGGCCATGAATAGTAACCGACCCGTCGAAACCCCAACCAATCATCAAGCAAATATTTACACGTTGAAATTTAGCAGATACAAGCCAAAGTGGCATACAAAAGTATTCAAAAGTGGATACATGTCTGGTTTGCCAAATCAAAAGAGAAACGGTCCCAAAAGTACATTTAGGGTTTCAATAAATGAGCTATACAAAAGATATGTCCAACTAGCTCAATTCGGCAACCAACTATCAATTGCAGTCCAAAAGTATTTATTTTCCTGTAAGGAAAACAAAAGGAATAGGGTGAGCTTACGCCCAGTGAGATAATACCACTCAATCAGCAAAGTTCACATAAGCATAAAGCTTTTCATTTCAATTCATCAAAAGTAAGCAAAGGCACACATTAATGGTGGAGATAAAAAGGATACGGGCGGCTCTCAAGAGCCCTTTTCCTCGTTTGCATTCTTGATCGAACCTCATTGACTCTCCGTCAATGTTTAAAAGTAACCAACCGTAGACTCCACTTTACTTCCATTCCTTCCACCCAAATCCCCCTACCGGGCCCGAACTCCAAACACTTGCACTATGGTATTACTCGAGTATACCGGAATCGAGAGTCTCGCATACTACAAGATTCCATATAACTTTCCCCAAGGCTCATTAATTGTCACGACCAAGCCCTCGCCGGCTCGATTCAATCAACTACCAATGGGGTTGAGCTCAATGATAACAATCATGGTCGTTGGATACTCGTCCAAACGACACCAAGTCATGTACTTTTATTTCATGTAACATTCCAATAACATGAGAAATAAGTGAGAGTGATAAAGTACACCCTCACTTCAATCAATATCAATGGTGAAATAACATTTAACTCATCAAGTTCAAGTATCAAAGCCATATAGTAACACACAAGTGAGTAGTACACTCACCAAGCTCGAAAGTGATATTTCATGCACTTCCGTCAAAGGAACGTCGTGAACCACCATCACGCCCTAAAACACGCAAACAATTACAATGAGACTCGATAACGAGTCATAAACCAATGCCAGATATTCCCAAAATAGGGTTCCATAAGCACACACAAGCAATAGAGGAAATCAGAAAATCCGGAAATGGAACTAGCTTTAACCCTAAAAAAAACAGTTTTTGACGTCATTTTGTGGTAATGGCACCAAAGGCACTACGATTATCGGATGAAGGTCCAAGACCCACCGTTTCGAAAATAAGAGATAGGGATACAATATTACAGAAGGTCACTCAACCCAGTTTCGAGTGTAACCAGGTCAAAAATGCAATCTACTACACCAGAACCGCAAAAACAGATTCACAGAACGCATTCTAGTGCAAACATCATAAATCAGCCTACCTAAGTCCAAATCCAGAAATTCCAAAGCCATCTGAAAGCTAAGAAACAGGGATACATTTCATCAGAAGACCTTAACAACCAATTCGGAAGCATTCCTGACCAAAATAACCAATTACAGAAGCAATTCCCAAATTCGGGTAAAACCAGGGCAGCAAGGGTAATTCCGTCTTTTCTCAAGCTACGCTACTCCGATTGACCTGAAATTTTGTATAAATCTCTAAGATATCATTACCTACAACTTTCATGTTTTAACCCAAGGCCAATTCGGCCTCTAACTATGAGCTACAAAACCGGGCAGAATGTAATTCAAGGAACCCTAGCTTTCCAATTTTTTTCCAAAACAGAAATTGCTTGTAATTTACCACTTTTTCCACCTTCTAGCTTCCTTAAATACCATTTCCAATCATCATACATAACCACATAATCATATTCATATGAAAACAGAAAAATCCCCAATAATTACAAAACTTCACCAATTCAACCAAAAATCAAGATATAAACCATAAAATTGCATCTTATACTACCACTAATCATGATTTAAGCATCATTAGAGGGAGGAGAGGGGTCCTTCTCAACTTACCTTAGCAAGACAAGAAAGAGGGCAACTAGTCCTCTTGGCTTTCCAAATAACTCCACAAAACAACTCACAAACACTCCCTTAAGGGTTTCTATGGAACCAAAACAAGAGTAAATGGTTGATTTGGTAGATTGAAGCAAGATTGGAGCAAACTTGGAGAGCTTTCTTTCTTCTTTTCTTGAGAGAGAGGGCCGGCCACTAGAGCTTGGAAATGGAGGAATTTTTGGTAAATTTTTAGCTTATTTAGTCAATTGGTAAGACATGGAATAGTAGTCAAAAGTTTCTACCAACCCTATGGTGACACTTGTCACCATCATTAATTGCTTGCCTAACTTTTGTCTCTCTTATACCAATCCACTTAGCATCCTCTACTTATCTCTTAACATCCGGTAAATTAATTCCAGTATCCAAAACTTAACCTAGTTGGTCGAATTTTTTCGAACTTTTCGCACTAGTGGGTCCCACGTTCGACATACACTCTTAATTTCATATGAACTAACTTATACTAGAAAATGATTTAAAAACTATATTTTGCTCATAAAAATTATCTAGAAAATTTTCCTAATAAAGAAAATGCAGAAAACAAGCCATTAACCCGAATAAAACCTAAAACTGGAAAAAAAATTACGGGTTCTCACAATAAGCACTAGAATAAACCAGGGAAATCCGGAAATGGAATTAAGCTCTAAACTATAAAAATAGTTTTTGACATCATTTTGCGGTTTTGGTAACATTGGCACTACGATTATCGGATGAAGGTGTAAGATACACTGTTTCGAAGCTAAGAGGTTGGGCTACAATGTTGAAGAAGGCTACTCAGTCCAGTTTCTAGTGCAACCAGGTCAAAAATTCAATATACTAAACCAGAACCGTAAAAACAGGTGAACAAACCGCATTCTGGTTCAAACATCCTAAGTCAGGCTACCTAAGTCCAAATCAAGTGATTCCAAAGCCATCCGAAAGCTAAGACACCAGGCTACATTTATTCAGAAGGCGTCAATAACCAAATCAGAGGAATTCCCAATCAAATTAACCAATTACCAAAGCTGATTACCAAGTTCGGGTAGAAACAGGGCAGCAGGGGTATTTCAGTCTTTTCATAAGCTACGCTACTCCGATTGACCTGAAATTTTGTAGGCATCTCTAAAATATCATTCCCTACAACTTTCATGTTTTAACACAAGGCTAATTCGGCCTCTAACTATGATGAACAGTGCCAGACAGAATGAGGGGGAATGAAACCCTAACTTTCACAATTTCCTTCTAAAACAGAAATTTCCTGCAATTAACCACAATTTACACCTTCTAGCTTGATTCTAGATCAATTCCCATCATCATAAAAAGCCACACCATATGAATCATATTAAATCAAAAAAATCATGAATAATGATAAAACTTCACCAAATTCAACCAAAATCATGATATAATCCACCAAATCATCTCTTAGGCTACCACAAATCATTAATTAGACATCATCAAGAACAAAAGAGGAGTTTCTTAGATACTCACCTTAAAATACAAGAAAGGAAGCAACTAACCACCTTAGCCTTCCAAACAACTTCATAACCAAGCTTAACTTCACTAAACTAAGAGGTTTTATGGAGTAATTTGAAGATTAAACAGTTGAATTGAAAGATTGGGCAAGATTGGAGACTAGAAAATTGAGAGAGTTTTTCTTCTTTTCCTCTTGCAAGGTTCGGCCAAGAAGCTTGAAATTAAAGGGTAATTTTAGTCAATTTTGATTTATTTGGTAAAGGCATGAATAGTGGTCAACAAGTAAGAATTAATCTTATGGTGACACTTGTCACACTATTTAATACAGGGTTATCCTTTTGTCTCTCCACTCTTATCCATATACCAACCTCTAATTATCTCCTAGCACCTAGTAAATTAAACCCAATATCCAAAACTTAACCTAACTGGCCGAATTTTTCCGAACTTTTCCGCACTTGCGGGTCCCACGTCCGATATACCTTCTTAATTTCTCAAAATCTAACCGATACTAGAAAAATCATCTAAAAACTATATTTACTCATAAAAATTATTTAGAAAATTTTCTAATAAAGAAAATGCATAAAAGGCGTGCAAATAATTAAAATAAGGCCTAGAAATAAGGAAATTTACGGGTTCTCACACGAGGGATTCACCCAACGACGTCACAACAAGTGGTTACCAAGTCAGGATACGAGGCCCTCCCACCCTAAGATGTGGTACATTCCCCTGCCCGGTGGTTTAGTTGACGAGTCCACGCTCCAGTCAATAGTTGCAAGGTTTTTGGTACTTGAGTTAGGATAAGAGGCTCTCCCACCCTCAGGTGTGGTACATTCCCCCACTCAGTACTTAACTAGAGCGAGCAAAATATTCGAGAAAACATTTCAAGCAAATCACCACTCGAAAGGGCTAGTGCGATAAAGTACACACTGCCCATTTCGATGGATCAGGAAAACCACTATCCGATTATCACATAACAAGTCAAGAAAGCACATTAACAAGATAAACATAGAACAAGCAAGGACACTCACCAAAAGTGAAGCTCAAAAGTCAAGCTGGGAATCGAAATCCACGTCCTCGCTAAACCTTAAAAGACCAAGTTTTAAAACTATAAGTTTTACTATACAAGTTCTTGGTTTATACATGAAAGATTATCCGGTATATAACTAGTTTATCTTCTCAAAGTAAATCCACAATTCTCTTAGAATTAAAACTAGTAAAAGTGATAAAGTATTTCATATGGTTTCTTTGAAGGTACTTTCTTTCCAGAGGTGCAAACCAGAACCCCCTTACTTCAAATAAGGTTTCTTGCCAAACAAGTTTTCTACGCCTTTCATTTAAAGTTATTAAAATCTCGTGTTTTTAACAATTTTCCCCTAAAACAACTAGCCAAGGACAATTTTACGAAAAATCTAGAGTTTAGAAGTTAATGCAATTATTTCCTAAAGGTAATAAGGTTAGTTTAAGCAAAGGAAAGAATTAACTAGTTGGCAAGGTTTTAAAAGTCCCGACACTCGAATTTTAGCATTATCGTACTATACTCAATTTCTATAGCTTGATACTAGGACAAAATATTTCAACAAAGCTTTGTTAAAAAGTACTCGAATTCAAAGGACCAAAACGGCCTTCACGATTCTAATTTACTTGCACATTATATTCCAATTTGCCAATATAGAAAAATCACAATTCAAACATCAATTTCACTAGGGCTTCATCAATCATTAGCCCTAGGTCTCAACAAGTTCAATTCTAATCAAGAAAAAAAAAATTAAACAAAGGAAGTCCAAGACATCAAAACAATTCCAAACCACAAGTCATGGACTTTCCAAGTGCATTTCGGCCAAATCACTTAAACGATTCCACCAAAATTTGACTCTTGAAAAAAATATACTCAAATGGCCAAGAGCTTCATCAATCATTAGCTCTTGGCATCAAACAATCACTTCTTACAACAAATCAACCGGAAATTCAACCCAAAACATAAAGGAAAGTCACGGCCAGCTTAACTGACAAGTAACTCTAGAAATTCAGATTTTTTTTTCTTTCATCCACGGCTCAATCAGCAACATGCATGACCAAATAACTAATTAACTATCAGTTTAATCCAAAACCAGGTTCGGACATCATCAAAAAAAAAAAATCATCAACCAACCAGAATTTCATCCAAGGCTTCTCGGTTGGCTTGCATGCAAGCAGATTCTGCACCGCTTCGATTTTCTTGCTTATTCAAGGCTGATTAACCTCATGCAAAGCTTAATCATCCAGTTTTTAGTTAGCTAAACACACATCTAGGCTCAGATGACCTCAAATTAACAAATTAAAGCTGCAATTCCCAGCTCAATCTCTCGGCAAATTCCCATTTTCTTCATAATCAGATTTTCCTGTGACTTAATTCATCATCCAACTGCACAACCATCACATGCATGCTCATAAGCAACTTCATCTACCTATAATTAACTAGTCTAAGTCCAGAATTTACCTCAACTTGAAGCTCAACTCACGCAACAAGCAGCTGCAATTTTTCTCTCCTCTCGGCTTGCTAAGGAACTCGGGTATGGCTGGTCTGAGCTTGGTTAGTGCAGGCTGTGGTGTTGGTTGTTGGAGTTGATCACAAGTGGTTGAAGATGAGGAAGGAAATGGTCAGTTCTCGGCAGTGATGAAGAAGATGAAGACAGATAGCTCGTACAAACTACCTCTTGCTCTCTCTCTCTCTCTCTCTGTGTCGGACAGTTCCGAAATGCAGCATGCCGACTCTCTCTCTCCCTTGCTCAAGCTTACAAATGAAATGGAGGAAGTGTTGGCTCTCGGTCCTCTTCACCAGCTCACGGATGGAATGAAGGAAGAACGGTAAGTCTCTCTCTTTTCTCTCTAACTTACGGACAGAAAGAAGAAAAAAAAATAAAGAGCTCGACTCTCTCTCTCACTTCACTCTCGGTTCGCGGCAGAAGAAGGAAATGGAAATGGAATTGTTGTGGTGAATTGGAGTTGATGTAGTGGTGTGGGTGTAGTGGGGATGAGCTGGCAGTATGGAAGTGCTTGGATTTGAAGCTTGCCCAATGAAGTTCCATGACTGCATGGTTAATTTGAGATGGAGGAAGGCTAATTTGGTCTTTTAACATCTTGTCCGACCTTCCACTTAGGTCCTCACTCATAATCTAATTCCAAAATTTTACCCCAAATGAAATTTGATAGCCTACTAGTATACTAATCTCGCAAAAATTCAATTATCGAGATTTTAACGTCCTAAGTGAAATTATAAAGGGTTTTGACCTAAAATCTATTTCGTCTTAATTCTAGGTTCCCGTTGACACTTAACATTATTAACACTTAGAATTAGCGATCAGAATTCCAAAAATTAATATTAAAGCAATAAAACAATCTACATCAAGAAATATTATTTTAACTTGGCAAAGTTCAAATAGTTTAATATTTTGCACAATTAAATTATTTGTAACATAAGAATTATAATATTTTTGTTCCATACTTACTTAAGAACAAATGAAAATAAAATTTATTAAAAGTCTAAAATGCAAATGCAATATGTATATATATATATATATATATATATATTTTGTCAAGGTTCTCACATCCTCCCCCCCTTAAATGAATTTTGTCCTCAAAATTCTCACCTTCTAAAGAAATAATTCGGGGTATTTTCTCTGCATATCCTCTTCTAGTTCCCAAGTTGCCTCCTCTATTCCATGATTTCTCCATAGAATCTTCGCCAAAGGAATTTTCTTACCTCTCAATTCTTTCACTTCTCTTTCCAAAATCTTAACTCGTCCTTCTTCATAAGTTAATGACTCATCCACCTCAATTTCTTCCAATTGCAACATATGGCTTGGGTCGGGGTGATATTTCTTGAGCATAGAAACATGAAATACATTGTGAACCTTGGCCATGCTCGCAGGCAACCTCAACTGATACGCCACTTTACCGATTCGTTTCAAAATTTCAAAAGGTCCAATATACCTCGGCTTTAGCTTCTTACCCTTTTTGGACACTACTCCGCCCTTCAAGGGTTTAACTCTTAGAAAAACTTTGTCTCCCACTTCGAATTCCAAATCTTTTCTCCTTGTGTCGGCGTAGCTCTTTTGTCGACTCTGAGCAGTGTAGACACCAAATTTTTGGTGTTTTATTATTTATTTATTTACTATTCGTTTTTATTTGTTCTATTTTTATTCGTCACATTTAGTTTTATTTACTTTTAATTTTAGTTATTTTAGCCATTTTAGCTAGAATTTCTCAAAGGGAAAAGAAAAGTGTTCAAAAAATATGTTTTAGTTGTTTAGGATTTAGTTTCATTATTTAAAAGAAAAATGGAAAAATGAAAAAATGAATTGGAATTTGCACTTTGTTGTTTCTAGCTTATTTATTTTTCGTCCAATGATAATTAAATTGTTTTGTTATTTATTTTTACTATTATCAACTTGTAATTAGTTTTAACCAAAAAAGGAAAAAAGTGAATACGCGACATTGTTGCTGCGTTTTTCGCAGCTTTGCAAGGAGGGGCTCAGGAGACCTTAGGCTGCAAATATAGAAGAGATGTTTTGAGTGTTTAGGGTTGGGAGGTCCCAGATAAAATAGAGAGAGAGATTGAGAGCCGCAAGGGGAGAGGAGGATAGGATCGAGAAAAAGAAAAGAACAGAGAGGGGGAAGCTACGGCTGAAACTAAGGAAAAAACAGAGCAATGGAAAAGAAAGCAGGAAGCTACGGCTAAAAACGAAAAACACAGAGGGCTTAGCCTGGAGAAAGAGGGCAAGGCAATAGGGGGCAGCGGACGGATTGAAGAATGAAAAAAGAACAAAAAAGAAGGAAACAGAGGCGGGCCGCGGCAAGAAAACACAGAACCAGAGAGTGGTGGCGGAATTTTTGGGCGAAAGCAAAAGGGCGGCGGACGGAGCAAAAAGGGAAAGAACTGAGAACTGGGCTAAGTGGGAGGAGCTGCAGCCGAGAGAAGAAACGGGAGGAAGAACCGGGCCTCCACCAGCTCGCGTCTGCTGCCGCTGCTGTCCGCCATCGCCACCAGCCGCCCGCTGAAGAACTGGAGCCGCCACCACCAGACCCACCATCACCACCTCACCAGAATCTACCATCCTAGTTTGCGGATTCCTGCTGTAAGTTGACTCTTCCCCCTTCTGTGAATTTCAGCTCCTCCCCAAGTTTGGAACAGGTCTGCCGTGGCTCTGTTCTTGCAATGGTCCCTCTGATTGTTCAAGTTTTTTTATATTGGCATACGCATGACTCATGTATTGATTGGACTGTAATTTCTTGTGTTTCTGATAATCTTGGGTGCTGCCTACCCCCAATTAAGCAAAAAATTCGATGGAATTGTAATGCCCATCTGCTGTTCGATGAAATTCCTGAATTGAAAACTCTGGTTGAAAGACCATTTGTCTGCATATTTGCGCATGAAAAAAACTGGCCTAGTCGGCCAGTTCACTTCCTTGCATTCGAGAATTTTGATGTGTCTTTTCCTTATGCTTCCGGTCCGTGAATTCGGATTGATGTATGAGGGAGAGTGTTGTGAGTTTCATTGCTTGTTGGGATGGTCAAAATCGAAACCAAATTTCTGTTAATGCTAATCGAACAGAAAGCTGAAATGCTAACTGAACTTTTGTCCAGAACTGCAATTTCAGTCCCCCTGTTTTCTTTTTGGTTTTGTGATTTGGTCCTGGACTTTCTGAGCGTTATAATTTGCCTCCCACACTTTCATAAGTCCTTCAATTAGGTCCCTGCTTTTATTGCATATGAACCCCCCAAGTCCCCCTTGTACTGATATGACCCGAAAAATGGAAAAAAGTGCGTTTGTTTCTCCCTTTTAGATTTGAGTCATCTTCTAATAAGCATGAATAGTCCTTTAACTAGATTAATTCTTGTTTGTAGGTTCTAATTGGGGATTAATAATTTTATTTGATTTTATCATGTTGGGTTTAATGGAACAAGTGTTTTGGGCTAAGAGGTTATTTTTGTTTGGGCTTAAGAAAGTTGTTTTAATTTATTGTGTTTGTTTTTTTTGGGTTGGGCTAGAGGGTCAAGGCCCATCTATTTGGTTGGCTAATCTTTGGGCCAAAATAATACTAGCCCACTTGTTTTCCCTTGGACTTTCGATTGGGCCAAGTGATCTTGGCCCAAGAAAGGGGAAGATGGCCCATTCCTTTTTGTTTTGGATTTCCGATTGGGTTTGGACGGTCTTGGCCCAAACGAACAAATAAAATGGTTCATTCCCTTCTTGCTTTGAATTTCCATTGGGCTGGGAAACTTTGGCCCAAACAAATAAAGGCAATAGCCCAGTGGCTTGATCCACTAAGAAACCAGAAAGCAAATTTGCAAATCCGCCCCTGAATTTCTCCTTAGATGTATTGTGGCCCTGGACATTTTCAACTTCTTTCAATTGGGTCCTTAAATTAATTGCAAATAGGCCCCTGACCTTTATTTTTCTTTAATTTTGACCTCCAAACTTTGTTAATTTGTGCAATCAAGTCCTTTCTTCTTTTGACTTCTTGAATGTGAGTTGCTTACGTGATTCAATTGATTCAATTTCAAGTTTACCATTTTATTTTTTATGATTATTTGTTAAATAAAGTGGTGCCTTGACCTTTTTATTATTTTGGAGGGTAATTGAATAATTTCACTTCGTTGGGGCGTCAATTCAAGGGAGGTACACTCTATCCCTCATTTGCACTACATTTGACCTTACGTGCTCCTACGTGTTATGTGAATATGCCTGTCTACTTCGCTTTCCTTACCTCCTTGCATGCATTTACTTACTTTTACTTTCATTTAAGTTTTATGGGGTATGTGTACACCTCTTGGCTTGTAATAGATAGTGCTCGGAGAGCATCTGGTCCATTTCCCCTTCCCCTTTATGCTTTTATGGGGTATGTGTACACCTCTTGGCTTGTAATAGATAGTGCTCGGAGAGCATCTGGTCCACTTCCCCTTCCCCTTGGTTGCTTGTTTTGTTGCTACATGTTTAATTGCTTTATTAGGCTCTTGCATTTAGTCGAGCATGCTAAGTGTTACGTGTTACGTGTTTACGAGTGTTTTGGCATGTCTACTTGCTTTCATAGCCATGAATGAATGGAATGGATGAATGTACGTTTCCGCTAGTCCAACGCTAGTCGGAGTTCATAGAATGGGCTAGTCCAACGCTAGACCCTTAGGGATTTCCCCTCGTTAGCACATTATTTGCTTGCTCACTACATTTTCATGCATTTTTTCTTAGTTTTTATCATTTAGCATGCTCCTCTAGTCCCTTCCCTCTCACTTTAGATTTTTGCATCCCATGCTAGCTATAGGGTTCATTTTGCTTGAGTGTCCCCTTCCGATAAGGGAAACGAGCGAGTGTGGCTACTCGATAGCCTTAGCACGCTAGTTTCGCCTTCTAATCAAAGGAAAAATCAAGTCACGATTTAGGTCTCCCCGTACCCAATATGCATGAATTCCCTAGGCTCATGCATTCTCAATCCACTCTATCATTACACTTTCACTTTCGTCTCATTTGCACACATGCACCTTTTTATCACTTTCACTTGCATACGAACACTTTTTATCTCCACTTGCACACGAACCCTTTTATCTTCACTTGCACACGAACATTTTTACCTTCACTCGCACACGAGTACTTTCATCTACATTTGCACACCTTCCCTCTTATCCTATTACTTTTATCATTTTTCTCACTTCACAAACTCACACTTTCACATGGCATGCATTCCACTCATTTTTCACGTCATTTAGGTTTAGGTGTGACCTCTCCAAAAGGATCATTATTGGGCTTCACAACTAATGTGATTGGCACCACTCAACCTTTGAAGAGAAATTTCCCCCAATCCCCCTAGGTCTAGGGTTTTGCATTCATATAGACATATCCAATACGCGATACATACCTTGGGTAGAAAAATTAGGGAAAATTGGTTTAAGTCACGCAACTAGCCTTGGCTAGGTCGAAGGGGTGCCTTGGATTTTTATCCTTGCCTTCCCCTTCGTCAAATGTGACCCCCGATCCCTCTTTTGGTTACGCAGACCCAAAAGTTCTCAAAAAGGGTTTATTTACTTTTTTTCAAAACAAAAATCATTTTTGGGTGACTTGGTACACCCTAACTCTATACCAAGTGGCGACTCCATTTTTGATACAAAAAACCCTTTTGAACTTCACTTGGCCAAATCGTCGCATTCTAAGTCCCATGGCCTTTTACTTTTTATTTTGCACACGTTCACACATTACACACCACACATCACACATACACTCGATCAAAAAGTGGGGCGCGACAGTTGGCGACTCCACTGGGGACTTCCTAAGTGGGTCCAAGCATTTGACTTAGCCATTCGTTTCCCTTTTTCTACCCTTTTTATGCATTGCATTTGGATATTAGGCTTGCATTTTCCATTTTTAGGGCCATTTGCCTCGCGCACGTACCAAATTACTCCCTCGCTCACGTATGTATGATTGTTCGTTTGGATGTATATTTTACTTGCTTTATTCCGCGCTTTGCATTGCATTTGGATGGGGGGGGACATACCCTAGAGCCTCGCATTGGTTCTTGATCCCTCCCCTCCAAACGAGCACTAGCATACGTGCATACGCTTTATATATTTATCCCTCCTTTATTTTTTCTTTTAGTGGCTTGTCACGCCACTCCACCCTATTAGGATTTTAGGCGACCTACTTGGATGTGTGATCGCGACACGACGTGTGCGTAGCACGATCCGAGGGGTCACTTAATCTTCCACTTTAAGCTTTGGGTTAATAGCCCTTAGCTTTTAGTCGAAGATTAAGGATTTTTGATAGATTCACTCAGACATGTGGCCGTGACACGACGTGTGCGTAGCAATGTCTGGGGAATCGCTCGAGCCACCGACAAAGAACCTTGGGATTGATGACCCTTGGTTTCTAAATCTGAAGGCTCGGGGACCTGAGCTTATCGAGTCTAGATGCATTAGCGAACCCCAACCTCATGCATCCATGATAGCTTGCCTAGGGCAGAGTCGGCCTTATCCTAAGCTAGGGACACTATTCACGAGGGGAGGGGTCCAACCCCTTTCTCCTTTTTATTGCTTTATTTCTTTGTATTTATTTCGTTATGACAATGTGTTATGTGCATTTATCTGGCTGAGCTAACTTTTCTTGGTTTTATGTCCCCATTGCATTCACAAACTCTAGCAAATAAGAGGTCTGGTACGACCTCCTTTTAGAACCTACCCTTATAGATAGGTTATTGCACGTTTAAATATTTTGGTGTGTTGCATTCATAGATTAGTAATTGCATATCATTCTAGGCCTACCTTGGCGTATAAAAGGTCCTTTTAGATCATGATTTCATTTCAAAATGCATGTTTTACTGCTTTAATAAAATGGCATCATGCATAAACCCTAGAAAGGGAATGCCATTTAGGGGATCCCGTGTTAGGAATAAACCACCCCATGTCTCGGATATATAATCCAAATGAGACTTGCACGTTTACCTTTCTCGTACCATCCGAAGGGGTAGTGCACAAGGTAAGGTAAAGATCCGATCATTTTCATGAAGTAATTTTTGGAATATGAGCATCTAATAATCACTTTTTGGCCATTTTCTCAAAATTGGTAAAATTCCCTTGCGTAAAAGGACATTAATTCGAAGAAAATTCACAAATGATTCCTCATTGTTGAGACGATAAATATAGAGGCCAAATTTTGATTTTAGAAGCTCATAGACCGAGGCATTGTAATGATTTCTTGAAACCACCCAGTGGGGCGAATAATTCAATCGATTTTTGAACAAATCATCCATCTTATCCAATCCATTTTTTTCCAATTCATTCAATTTTAGTTCAATCTAATCATTTTTGAATAAATTCATTTTCATCCAATCCATTTGACCAATGTACCCTTTTTAGGGTCATCCGGTCGATTTTTGAATAAATTATCATTTCAATTGACCCAATTACCCTTTTTAGGGTCTTTTGACCAATTTACCCTTTTTAGGGTCATTCCGTCGATTTTGAATAAATTATCAAATCATTTGACCAATGTACCCTTTTTAGGGTCATCCGGTCGATTTTTGAATAAATTATCAATTCAATTGACCCAATTACCCTTTTTAGGGTCTTTTGACCAATTTACCCTTTTTAGGGTCATTCGGTCGATTTTGAATAAATTATCAAATCATTTGACCAATTTACCCTTTTTAGGGTCATCCGGTCGTTTTTGAATAAATCGTCAAGTCATTTGATCAATGTACCCTTTTTAGGGTCATCCGGTCGTTTTTGAACAAATCGTCAAGTCATTTGATCAATTTACCCTTTTTTAGGGTCATTTGACCAATTTACCCTTTTTAGGGTCATTTGACCAATTTACCGGTCAATTTTGAATAAATCGTCAATTCATTTGACTAATTTACCCTTTTTAGGGTCATTCGGCTGATTTTTGAATCAATCATTCATTTGGCCAATTTACCCATTTTTAGGGCAACCGAGCCGATTTTTGAATAGATCAAGTTTCGTTCAATTTATTTGATCAATTTACCCTTTTTAGGGTGATCTGATTAATTTTGGATAAATTTCATTCAATTCTTTTGACTTGTTTCCCTTTTTAGGGTAATCCGGTCGATTTTTAATAAATTGTCAATTTCATTTGGCCAATTAGGGTTTCAATGTCGAATTTCAAAATGGAAAACCTAGTCGATTTTGAGAAAAACATCCATTGCATCCAACTATTTTGATCAGTTGGGGTTTTGACTCATGCTTCATTGAGAAAATTTGTCAACGACCTCCAATCTCTTTGATAGGAGGTTCGTCAAGGTCAAACCCGTGCGTTTCGCAAATCAAAGGTGATCAATCTATTCGGACGTTATCCTCATTCTGACAAATCTCTCGTCACTCCAATTGACCAAATTCTTTCAAAAAATTATTTCTCACTCAATAAGTTGATCAGATCCGTCAGGTATGGTATAGTGCCTACCCTAAAGGATTGCATTTTCATGCTAGGCCTACCCTTGGCATAAAAGGGTTCCCCCATAGGACATGCATACCGATTTTATATTCTTGTTTACTAACTCGGGGTATTTTTCTTTTGTTTCCCCCCTCCCCTGCATTCATAAAAAAGGTTTCAATAAGATGAAAATATTTCCCTATATTGGATAACAATTTTTTTTGATCCGATAAAGTTTGGAAAGTATTATTTGATTCTTGGGCAAATCCAATAATGGAAACCTGAAAGATCCATCTGAAAGCTCTAGGCTAAGAGCTTCTAAGAGATTTCATAATTGCTTTCAAGGAAGATTCTGTATATTTGACTTGTTAATATATTTTTGTGTCAAAAGAGAAGGAGACAAAAGGGATATATATGTGGAGCTCTTTAGAAGCTTTCTATTCTCATTTGTATCATAATTGAACGAGAAATTTTGTTTCAAGCCTTTTCAGCAATAAAATTTTTGAACAATCATTGTTTTGTGTATATTCATGTACATTTCATTCTTTATTGAGCTCATTAAGAGATTTCATGGTGAATTTTAAGAAATAAGCTCAAATTGAGATTTTTCAACCTTTGGCCTGAAAACTCACAATAAGAGTGCTCAAAAATTGAAAGAGGTCATTCAGAAGGCCCATGAGATACCTTTTCTCCTGCACTTAATCCCAAAATAAAGTCAGTCACATTGATTGATAAGTTGGGGCAACTTTTGCTTGAAAATATCCGCGGTGTCTAATCTGATTCAATCACATCTAAGTGAAAGCAAAAATGTGCATTATTCTTGTTTGTCTGGGAAATTTAGAATGATACTTTGAGCATTCGTTTCTCTACCTATACACATTTTATCATTTGCTCTCCCATTTGAGCCTTTAAAAGAATAATTTCGTTTCAAATAAGAGCCCTAATGATCACTACCCTTCATTGGAAAATTTTCAAATATCAAAAGGGGAATGGATTCTTAATGACCATTTCGTTACTTTGGTTGTCATGAGGTGTAAGAATGACGCTTTGGCCGTCGTTTCTACAACCTAAACACTGATTACCCCTTGCATCCCTATTTGAGCAAAAATTGGTGGTTCTTTTTCGAGTGCACATATGATCGCACCCCACATTGGGGAAGGAGATTGGGGAATTTTGAAAAAAAAATGAAAAGAAAAAGGGGAAAGAGAACCGCAATTTGGGGAAATTTGATTCCACTTGGGTTCCAATTTTGAAAAAAGGACAAGTTCTATCCGGTGGATCACTTATGTTTCATAGATATGAATGAGCAAGGGTCTTCCTCAGTCAATTAATTCAGATACATGCCAGAAATTTCGCATTAATGAAAGTTTCCTTTTAGAGTTATTGTAAGGAACGGAATACAAGTCAGGCCATCTTCTTTTCCAATCAAACATTCTATCCCTAGTTATCCCTTTTGAGCCTTCAGAATAAAATATTTCGTTTGGCAACCCCTGAGAATCGCAAACCCCACACTGGGGCAAGTTTGAGTTGAAGAGGAAAGTTTCAAGAAGTGGAAAAGTGAAAGGCCACAAAATTAAAAGCAAAAGAAGAAAAGAGAACCTCAGTTCAAAAATAAACTGGGGCAAATTTTGCGAAAGATCAAAAGAGTGGCAGAAAGTCGAAAAGTCAAAAAAGAAAGAAAATGAAAGTGAAAAAGCCCCAATTAAGCATAAACTGGGGCAAATCCTGATCTAACCCTAAAATAGGGTTGGCGCAACAATGCGATCTCAGATTCTTCAAACCACTTTTGAAATCCGTTTTCAAGCCTTAACTTTTCTAAGCACCCCACCTGACCCCATTACAAAGCCGAAAGTCCTGACTTCTGTTCTTTGCACTGGCCTTGTCAAGGAAATCTCTGATGTCGAAAATTTTAGCTGTATTTCTGAATTGATTAGGTGTGAGGTTGACACTGTTCTTCATGTGAAACCCCGCGAGGGTATTTTTGAAAAAGGGGGAAAAGAAAAGAGAAACGAGCGAAATGAATGCAAAGAAAGATGCAAAAGATTTGATGTTGGACGACCCTGTTGGGTGATGATAAAAGTCAAACCAAGTCCAAGAATCTGGAGTCCAGATGAGGGCGATGTTGAAAAATGCAATCTTCGGTGCAATGTCCTTTGAAAATTATTTCTTTTAACTATCGTTTTCAAGCCAAATTACAAGCTAATAAAGTCCATAGTTGACTTATTCCTTCATGACAATCCAAAGTGGGGATTATGCTCATAAAAATCCATCGATCACTCATGATCATAAGGGTATAACCCGTTTCTACATGTTTAGCTATCACTTCTGTCCATACGTTACAAGCCTAAAAAGCTTGTATGTTGACTAAGTTTTCTTGAAATAAGGGTGACAAACTCTCTGCTTTCACTAAGATGTGATATTGATGGGATTACGTACAATTTGGAAAGAAAAAAGAAAGACAAATCTTGACCTCCCATTTCCAAATCAGAAATAACACCCACTTGATCGGTCCTGAAAGATGAACCAACTGGAAATTGTGACCCATTACCCAAAACACCAATGCCAAGGTGAGGAAGAAATCTTCTGTGATCTGATTTTATTTCAAGAAAATCATCATGAAATTTTCTTTTAGGAAACATAGTTTCTTACAATGTTCAAATAAATGGAAAGTCATTCAGACAAGTTTTTGCAATTAAATGGCCCATACTGGGGCAAAACTTTTGTTATGAGATTTCGTGAAAACAAGCCCACACAGGGGCAAATATTTTTGTTAGTCCAATTGAGGATTTCGCCCAAGAATCAAATAATGCATCTTTCAAATCAATCACGCTGCTCTTTTCATGAAAATGTGAATGCATGTCATATTTTGGTAAGCCCCCTGTGCAGGTATTCATTGTTGAAATCAACGAAAGAACATCTGGTGATGTGGAAGGCCGATGCCGAAGAAAGAGAAAAGAAGGGAAAAGGGCCCTACACTGGGGCAAATTATTTTTGAAAAATGATTCTCTCGAAAAATCAGAAAAATTCAAAACGTCAAAAGTCAAAAATCAAGTTCAAATTCTTGTTTCTTGGAAAATTAAATTTAATTGCTTGTTTCTTGGCAAATCAAATTCAATTTCTTGACCAATTGGATGGCAGGATTGGATTTTATCCCACTGACCATTCGCAAAAGCACGTTGGGACCGGGTTTTATCCCGCTGACCGCTTATCTCGGCAGGACCGGGTTTTATCCCGCTGACCGCTTATTTCGGCAGGACCGGGTTTTATCCCGCTGACCGCTTATTTCGGCAGGACCGGGTTTTATCCCGCTGACCGCTTATCTCGGCAGGACCGGGTTTTATCCCGCTGACCGCTAATTTCGGCAGGACTGGGTTTTATGACCGCTTCTCGGCAGGACCGGGTATAATCCCGCTGACCGCTTTTATCAAATTGGGACCGGGTTTCATCCCGCCAATCTCGGCAGGACCGGGTATAATCCCGCTGACCGCTTTTATCAATTGGGACCGGGTTTTATCCCGCCAATCTCGGCAGGACCGGGTATAATCCCGCTGACCGCTTTTATCACATTGGGACCGGGTTTTATCCCGCCAATCTCGGCAGGACCGGGTATAATCCCGCTGACCGCTTTTATCAATTGGGACCGGGTTTTATCCCGCCAATCTCGGCAGGACCGGGTATAATCCCGCTGACCGCTTTTATCAAATTGGGACCGGGTTTTATCCCGCCAATCTCGGCAGGACCGGGTATAATCCCGCTGACCGCTTTTATCAAATTGGGACCGGGTTTTATCCCGCCAATCTCGGCAGGACCGGGTATAATCCCGCTGACCGCTTTTATCAAATTGGGACCGGGTTTTATCCCGCCAATCTCGGCAGGACCGGGTTTAATCCCGCTGACCGCTTTTATCACATTGGGACCGGGTTTTATCCCGCCAATCTCGGCAGGACCGGGTTTAATCCCGCTGACCGCTTATCTCACATTGGGACCGGGTTTTATCCCGCCAATCTCGGCAGGACTGGGTATAATCCCGCTGACCGTTTTTATCACATTGGGACCGGGTTTTATCCCGCCAATCTCGGCAGGACCGGGTTTTATCCCGCTGACCGTCCACACCCCGTCAGGCTCAGATGTCGTCTCACTGACCAATTCATCATACTGGGGCAAATTTTGAAAAGGTTCCCTAAAAAAAATAATAAAAAATAAAAATAAAAAATCAGAAAAATCCAAAATTCCAAAAATCCAAAAATCCAAAAATCAAAAAATCAAAAAATCAAATCAAGTTCATCACGGCAGGCTCGGGTTTGATCCCACTGTCCGATTGTCGAGACATTTCATTTTCACAGCCACTGGAACGTGGATCAGTCCCATTAACACTTCATTTCGCTTCTTTCATTTGCATCACCAATAAACATGGGTCAACCCCACCAATACTCCATCTCACTTCAATTCGTCCCGTTTAAATTCTGCTCGGGTCAGTCCCGTTTAAATTTCTGTCTGGGTCTATCCCATTTTACATTTCTGTCCGGGTCTATCCCGTTTACATTTCTGTTCGGGCCAGTCCCATGTTTAAAATTCCTTGTTTAGGTCAGTTCTCCGAATAGGGGCAACCGCATGGCACAGGTAAGCATTTGGTGTCTACTTCTTTGTCTCAAGTTTTTCCAAAACTCTGACAAAGAGGGGCAAACTGTAGACACCAAATTTTTGGTGTTTTATTATTTATTTATTTACTATTCGTTTTTATTTGTTCTATTTTTATTCGTCACATTTAGTTTTATTTACTTTTAATTTTAGTTATTTTAGCCATTTTAGCTAGAATTTCTCAAAGGGAAAAGAAAAGTGTTCAAAAAATATGTTTTAGTTGTTTAGGATTTAGTTTCATTATTTAAAAGAAAAATGGAAAAATGAAAAAATGAATTGGAATTTGCACTTTGTTGTTTCTAGCTTATTTATTTTTCGTCCAATGATAATTAAATTGTTTTGTTATTTATTTTTACTATTATCAACTTGTAATTAGTTTTAACCAAAAAAGGAAAAAAGTGAATACGCGACATTGTTGCTGCGTTTTTCGCAGCTTTGCAAGGAGGGGCTCAGGAGACCTTAGGCTGCAAATATAGAAGAGATGTTTTGAGTGTTTAGGGTTGGGAGGTCCCAGATAAAATAGAGAGAGAGATTGAGAGCCGCAAGGGGAGAGGAGGATAGGATCGAGAAAAAGAAAAGAACAGAGAGGGGGAAGCTACGGCTGAAACTAAGGAAAAAACAGAGCAATGGAAAAGAAAGCAGGAAGCTACGGCTAAAAACGAAAAACACAGAGGGCTTAGCCTGGAGAAAGAGGGCAAGGCAATAGGGGGCAGCGGACGGATTGAAGAATGAAAAAAGAACAAAAAAGAAGGAAACAGAGGCGGGCCGCGGCAAGAAAACACAGAACCAGAGAGTGGTGGCGGAATTTTTGGGCGAAAGCAAAAGGGCGGCGGACGGAGCAAAAAGGGAAAGAACTGAGAACTGGGCTAAGTGGGAGGAGCTGCAGCCGAGGGAAGAAACGGGAGGAAGAACCGGGCCTCCACCAGCTCGCGTCTGCTGCCGCTGCTGTCCGCCATCGCCACCAGCCGCCCGCTCAAGAACTGGAGCCGCCACCACCAGACCCACCATCACCACCTCACCAGAATCTACCATCCTAGTTTGCGGATTCCCGCTGTAAGTTGACTCTTCCCCCTTCTGTGAATTTCAGCTCCTCCCCAAGTTTGGAACAGGTCTGCCGTGGCTCTGTTCTTGCAATGGTCCCTCTGATTGTTCAAGTTTTTTTATATTGGCATACGCATGACTCATGTATTGATTGGACTGTAATTTCTTGTGTTTCTGATAATCTTGGGTGCTGCCTACCCCCAATTAAGCAAAAAATTCGATGGAATTGTAATGCCCATCTGCTGTTCGATGAAATTCCTGAATTGAAAACTCTGGTTGAAAGACCATTTGTCTGCATATTTGCGCATGAAAAAAACTGGCCTAGTCGGCCAGTTCACTTCCTTGCATTCGAGAATTTTGATGTGTCTTTTCCTTATGCTTCCGGTCCGTGAATTCGGATTGATGTATGAGGGAGAGTGTTGTGAGTTTCATTGCTTGTTGGGATGGTCAAAATCGAAACCAAATTTCTGTTAATGCTAATCGAACAGAAAGCTGAAATGCTAACTGAACTTTTGTCCAGAACTGCAATTTCAGTCCCCCTGTTTTCTTTTTGGTTTTGTGATTTGGTCCTGGACTTTCTGAGCGTTATAATTTGCCTCCCACACTTTCATAAGTCCTTCAATTAGGTCCCTGCTTTTATTGCATATGAACCCCCCAAGTCCCCCTTGTACTGATATGACCCGAAAAATGGAAAAAAGTGCGTTTGTTTCTCCCTTTTAGATTTGAGTCATCTTCTAATAAGCATGAATAGTCCTTTAACTAGATTAATTCTTGTTTGTAGGTTCTAATTGGGGATTAATAATTTTATTTGATTTTATCATGTTGGGTTTAATGGAACAAGTGTTTTGGGCTAAGAGGTTATTTTTGTTTGGGCTTAAGAAAGTTGTTTTAATTTATTGTGTTTGTTTTTTTTGGGTTGGGCTAGAGGGTCAAGGCCCATCTATTTGGTTGGCTAATCTTTGGGCCAAAATAATACTAGCCCACTTGTTTTCCCTTGGACTTTCGATTGGGCCAAGTGATCTTGGCCCAAGAAAGGGGAAGATGGCCCATTCCTTTTTGTTTTGGATTTCCGATTGGGTTTGGACGGTCTTGGCCCAAACGAACAAATAAAATGGTTCATTCCCTTCTTGCTTTGAATTTCCATTGGGCTGGGAAACTTTGGCCCAAACAAATAAAGGCAATAGCCCAGTGGCTTGATCCACTAAGAAACCAGAAAGCAAATTTGCAAATCCGCCCCTGAATTTCTCCTTAGATGTATTGTGGCCCTGGACATTTTCAACTTCTTTCAATTGGGTCCTTAAATTAATTGCAAATAGGCCCCTGACCTTTATTTTTCTTTAATTTTGACCTCCAAACTTTGTTAATTTGTGCAATCAAGTCCTTTCTTCTTTTGACTTCTTGAATGTGAGTTGCTTACGTGATTCAATTGATTCAATTTCAAGTTTACCATTTTATTTTTTATGATTATTTGTTAAATAAAGTGGTGCCTTGACCTTTTTATTATTTTGGAGGGTAATTGAATAATTTCACTTCGTTGGGGCGTCAATTCAAGGGAGGTACACTCTATCCCTCATTTGCACTACATTTGACCTTACGTGCTCCTACGTGTTATGTGAATATGCCTGTCTACTTCGCTTTCCTTACCTCCTTGCATGCATTTACTTACTTTTACTTTCATTTAAGTTTTATGGGGTATGTGTACACCTCTTGGCTTGTAATAGATAGTGCTCGGAGAGCATCTGGTCCATTTCCCCTTCCCCTTTATGCTTTTATGGGGTATGTGTACACCTCTTGGCTTGTAATAGATAGTGCTCGGAGAGCATCTGGTCCACTTCCCCTTCCCCTTGGTTGCTTGTTTTGTTGCTACATGTTTAATTGCTTTATTAGGCTCTTGCATTTAGTCGAGCATGCTAAGTGTTACGTGTTACGTGTTTACGAGTGTTTTGGCATGTCTACTTGCTTTCATAGCCATGAATGAATGGAATGGATGAATGTACGTTTCCGCTAGTCCAACGCTAGTCGGAGTTCATAGAATGGGCTAGTCCAACGCTAGACCCTTAGGGATTTCCCCTCGTTAGCACATTATTTGCTTGCTCACTACATTTTCATGCATTTTTTCTTAGTTTTTATCATTTAGCATGCTCCTCTAGTCCCTTCCCTCTCACTTTAGATTTTTGCATCCCATGCTAGCTATAGGGTTCATTTTGCTTGAGTGTCCCCTTCCGATAAGGGAAACGAGCGAGTGTGGCTACTCGATAGCCTTAGCACGCTAGTTTCGCCTTCTAATCAAAGGAAAAATCAAGTCACGATTTAGGTCTCCCCGTACCCAATATGCATGAATTCCCTAGGCTCATGCATTCTCAATCCACTCTATCATTACACTTTCACTTTCGTCTCATTTGCACACATGCACCTTTTTATCACTTTCACTTGCATACGAACACTTTTTATCTCCACTTGCACACGAACCCTTTTATCTTCACTTGCACACGAACATTTTTACCTTCACTCGCACACGAGTACTTTCATCTACATTTGCACACCTTCCCTCTTATCCTATTACTTTTATCATTTTTCTCACTTCACAAACTCACACTTTCACATGGCATGCATTCCACTCATTTTTCACGTCATTTAGGTTTAGGTGTGACCTCTCCAAAATGATCATTATTGGGCTTCACAACTAATGTGATTGGCACCACTCAACCTTTGAAGAGAAATTTCCCCCAATCCCCCTAGGTCTAGGGTTTTGCATTCATATAGACATATCCAATACGCGATACATACCTTGGGTAGAAAAATTAGGGAAAATTGGTTTAAGTCACGCAACTAGCCTTGGCTAGGTCGAAGGGGTGCCTTGGATTTTTATCCTTGCCTTCCCCTTCGTCAAATGTGACCCCCGATCCCTCTTTTGGTTACGCAGACCCAAAAGTTCTCAAAAAGGGTTTATTTACTTTTTTTTATTCAAAAACAAAAATCATTTTTGGGTGACTTGGTACACCCTAACTCTATACCAAGTGGCGACTCCATTTTTGATACAAAAAACCCTTTTGAACTTCACTTGGCCAAATCGTCGCATTCTAAGTCCCATGGCCTTTTACTTTTTATTTTGCACACGTTCACACATTACACACCACACATCACACATACACTCGATCAAAAAGTGGGGCGCGACAAGCAGTTTGAAGCCTTTCTCTAATTAGTTTCACTTTCTCATGAGTTTCTTCCATCCAAGGTATAGCCGTTGGGTCTAAAATTTTCTTCTCTCCCACTTCATCCCAATGAATCGGAGATCGACACCTTCTCCCATACAATGCCTCATAAGGTGCCATTTGAATTGAAGCGTGATAGCTGTTATTATAGGCAAATTCTACTAAGGTCATATGCTGACTCCATTTACCTCCAAAATCCGATATACACGACCTCAGCATATCTTCCAAAGTCTGAATTGTCCTTTCTGACTGCCCGTCTATTTGGGGATGATAAGCAGTGCTAAATTTTAACTTGGTCCCCAATGTCTCTTGAAATTTCTGCCAGAAACATGAAACAAACCTTGGATCTCGATCAGACACAATGCTTATAGGAATACCATGCGATCTCATGATCTCTTCTGTGTACAACTTGGCTAGTTTCTCCAAAGAAAACTTCATGCTCACAGGTAGAAAATGTGCGGACTTGGTAAGCCTGTCAACTATCACCCAAACCGCATCACATCCTTTTTGACTTCGAGGTAATCCCGTTACAAAATCCATGGTTATGTGTTCCCATTTCCATTCGGGAATTTCTAGTGGCTGCAATAGACCAGAGGGTTTCTGATGTTCAGCTTTTACTTGTTGACATATCAGACATTTTTGTACAAATTTCGCCACGTCCTTTTTCAAACCGTCCCACCAATATAACTCTTTCACATCGTGATACATTTTGTTCACTCCTGGGTGTATAGTATACCTTGATCGATGTGATTCTTCTAGAATTTCTTTCCTTAACCCTTCATCAACTGGAACCACAATTCGATCTCGAAACCTTAACACTCCTTCAGACCCTAATTTAAAGTCTAGGGTTTCTCCTTTTTGCACTTTCTCCAACTTTTTCTGGATTATAGGGTCCATTTTTTGTACCTCCTTAATACGCTCCAATAATGGTGACTTCAACGACAAGTTCCCAAATAAAATCTTCAATCTCTCCAAGCGAGGGTTCCAAATACTAACCTCTTCTAACATGTCCCATTCTTTTACCATTAACCCCGCTACTTGGGCCTTTCTACTTAGAGCGTCTGCTACCACGTTGGTTTTTCCTGGGTGGTAGTTGATAGAACAATCATAATCTTCTAAAAATTCTACCCACCGCCTCTGTCTCAAATTCAATTCCTTTTGGGAGAACAAGTACTTAAGGCTCTTGTGGTCCGTATAAACTTCAAAGGTCACACTATACAAGTAATGCCTCCATTTCTTTAAGGCAAAGACCACTGCGGCCAGTTCTAGGTCATGCGTTGAGTAATTTTGTTCGTGAGGCTTCAATTTTCTAGAGGCATAGGCAACTACCTTACCCTTTTGCATTAGTACGCATCCTAGACCTTCCCTAGAGGCATCAGAGTATACGATATAACTTTCTACTCCGTCAGGCAATGCCAAAACAGGAGCTGATGTTAAGCGTTTCTTTAACTCCTGAAAGCTTGACTCGCACTTTGGAGTCCAAATGAACTTATTATTTTTTTTTGTCAGCTCTGTCATAGGTCCAGCAATCTTCGAAAAGTCCTTGATGAACCGCCTGTAATAACCTGCTAAACCCAAGAAACTTCTATCCTCTGTTGGAGTTTCTGGCTGCTTCCACGTTGTGACTGCCTCAACTTTTGCCGGATCTACGGCAATTCCATCTTTAGAAACTTTGTGCCCTAGAAAAAAAAAATTTTCCAGCCAAAACTCGCACTTGCTAAATTTAGCATACAGCTTATGCTCTCTTAAGATCTGCAGAACTATCTCCAAGTGTTTAGCATGTTCTTCCCGAGTCTTAGAATATATTAGGATATCATCAATAAAACTACTACAAACTGATCCAAGTACTTTTTAAAGACTCTCAGCATTAAGTTCATGAAGGCAGCTGGTGCATTGGTTAATCCAAATGGCATAACTGCAAATTCAAAATGTCCATATCTTGTATTAAAAGCAGTCTTAGGTATGTCTTCCTTCTTAATTTTCAACTGATAATACCCTTGCCTCAAATCCAGTTTGGAGAAAACTACTGATCCTTGCAGCTGGTCGAATAGGCTGTCAATCAGTGGTAGATGGTATTTATTTTTAATTGTAATTTCATTTAATCCTCGATAATCAATACATAATCTCAAACTTTCATCCTTTTTCTTAACAAATAGAACAGGTGCTCCCCATGGCGAATCACTTTTTCTAACAAAACCTCTCTCCAATAAATCCTGTAATTGAATTTTTAATTCTTTTAGCTCTGTAGGAGCCATTCGGTACGGAGTCTTAGAAATCGGAGCCGTTCGCGGCACTAGTTCAATCTTGAATTCCACTTCTCTCTCTGGAGGTAATGTTTTTAATTCTTCAGAAAAAATATCTGGATATTCCCTTACCACTGGCACATCTTCCAACTTTACTTGGTCACTGGGAGCATTAATCAGGAAGGCTAAGAAACCTTGCGCTCCTTTATACAACATTTTCCTTGCCCGAATTCCCGAATTCATAGCAGACGATGCTAACCTGCCTTTCACATCCAATTTCAGGGTTGCTTCCCCAGGAATCCAAAATTCTAACACTTTTGCTCTACAATCAAGCTTAGCATGGTAATGAGCTAGAAAATCCATTCCTATAATAACATCATACCATTATATGTCCAAACTGACTAGATCTACTAGCATTCTACGCTCTCCAACCCAGAATTCGCAGTTCTTATAGGTCAGGGTAGTGATTATGCTTTTATTACCCATGGGTGTCCTAACTTCAAGATCAAAGGGTAATCTAACAGGTTTTACATCAATTCCGGACATAAAAGTTGGATTCACAAATGAATGAGTTGCGCCAGGATCAATTAGTACTCTAGCTGATCGGTGAAAGATTGGAAGAGTACCTTCCACAACTTTCGAGGAATCAGGTACGGGTTGATCGTTTATGGCGTACACCCTGGCAGGAACCTTCGGCTTACTTCCTCCAGAAGTGGCTTGTCTAGCACTCGGGGTACCACCTTCTTGTGTTTTCGGACAACCGGCAATCCGGTGCTCGCTACTTCCGCACCTCAAGCACTTTCCTTCTTTCCTCCAGCATCCGTCCTCGGTATGACCAGTTTTCCTGCAATACCCACAAGTTACCTGAGGGGTTGTCACACGACCTCCTTGCGAGGCATTCCTAGGTTGACCCCTTCCATTTGATCCTCCTCTAGCTCCGGTATCTCTTTCCCCGGCACCTCTTGCCCCAACTCCTCTCGCTAGAGCGCCTCGTGGTGCTCCAGGACTATTTACTCCACCCGTTCCTCGACCCAATTCGGCCGGTGGAGCATTTGCATAAGTCAGCTCTCGACTGCTGCTAGGGGCAAATCTTTTCTTAGCCTGGAAAGATTTTACTTGAGCTTTGGCAACTTCAACCCTTTGAGCTCTCTCTACTGCATCAACAAAGGTGTCTATCCGAACAGCAGCTAATCCCTCCTGGATCTCCACGTTTAGTCCCTGCACAAATCTCCTTATACGCCTTTGCTCCGTGGCTACCAATTCAGGAGCAAAACGGGACAGTTTCGTGAATTGAATCTCATATTCGGCGACACTCACCGCCCCCTGCCTACACTTGATGAAGTCATCCTCTCTTTTCTCTTGGATGAAAGGGGGAAGAAACTTGGCGTTGAACTCCCTTGTGAAGTTCGCCCAGGTTCTAGGAATATGGTTCCTGTCCCAATTAACCCTAACTAGGTTCTACCAGGAACGAGCAGCTCCCTCAAACTGGAATGCTGCGAAAGTCACTTGTCTCTCCTCCGCATAATTTAGAGCTGTAAAAATGTCAGAAATCCTCTCCCACCAACCTTCTGTTACCTCAGGTTCTGGTCCTCCATAAAACGTGGGAGGTCCAAACTTCAAGAATCTCTCTAATGCCCGATCCTCAGTATCGATTGGGCCTCCTTGGTGATGCACCGGTCCAAGGGCTTGGTACTCAGTCATGCGCTCTAAGACATCAGTTATTCTATTGATCGCGGTGGCCACTGGGTCTCCGGCCACGCCCTCTTGACCATGGTCTTGATTGACCTCAGGTTCCCTATCACCACTAACCTCAGGGTGTTGTCTAGTTGATCTCCCACGTTCTTTACCTCTAACTTGTCGATCCATAACCTAGTTATGCCTATTGATAAAAATTAAGCAATTAAGCGAGGATATTTTAATTAATTAATTTAATCTTTTTTTTCTTTTTGTAAATAAAATCAATATGAACATTAAGGAAAAGGAAAATAGAACACTTAACACATATTCACATACCGAGATTCATACAAATAGCAAGTTAGGGTGCTCTCCAACAGTATGGCACATAAGTTTAACAAATATATACAAACAATCCCTTAAACCAAAAATAGGGATGTAGTGCCTCAAAAGTAGGCCATCAAGCTAGACAAAATGTTATGACCTAAACTAGTGTCACCCTATCTAACCCCGAATACTTAGTTACAAGCAAATCAAACCTAGTCTAACCCTCAGCAGGGCTGCCAGGGGCAACGTCCTCCACAGGGTCCTCCTCCGGATTCTCCTCCGGATCCTCCTCCGGGTCCTCCCTAACACCCGCCTGAGCAGTACCCTGAATAATACCCATGACCTCGTCTATCATCATAGTGGCGTCAGTCATGATACCAGCACTCCTATCTCGTACCTCCTCAGCTACTCGAGTCAACTGAGACTTCTGTCTCTCTAATTCCTCACGAGAGACCTCTGACCTAGCCCTCTCGGCTGCTAACCTCTGCTCTAGATCAGCTATGCGGTCAAGCTGAGTATCAACCATGATGCTCAACTCCTCGACGTCCTGGGTCAAAGTGTGATTAGCATCCCTCAGCTGGCGATGTTCGTCGTCTAAAGACAGCACCAACTCGTTAGGGTAGGCATATGTGATCCTACACTGACATCGGGGGTACCTATCAGCTGGTGTATAACGTATACGAGATCCTCCGTCTCGTGGCCTATAGGAAATGGACCTAAGAGACTCTACATGTCCATTAGCCAATCCGTTACCATTAGCATGTCCGTTTTCGTTTCCATACCTGCAAAATAACCCAAGTCCAAAGGTTAATGCTTAAAAAGCTAACTTGCTCAAGTACTACTCAAGATATGTCTAATTATCTCACTTCTTAACTCTAAAAAAATTCAGGGTTTCTAACACATCTAATATATCATTCAAATAACTTTTCTAACCTAGGTTCTGATACCAACTGTGACGACCCCACTTCTCCCTAAGGCGAACCAGAGGGTTGGTGGGTCGCCTGCCTAACTCTCGCCAGGGCTTACGCAAGGAAACTGGCTAAACCCTTCCGACGTACAACTTAAACCATTACAAAATTCTTCACCCGAACAAGCCAATCCTTAAACGACCAAAACACTAAGAACACATTAACTTCAGAAATAACATTACCATTGGACAACTGAACATCCACTCTTACGTACATCTCCAATCAGATTAAAACATAATTACACTTATACATTACAAACCACAAAATGAAATCATAAACCCAAATACATTCATACAAGTCAAATAACAACACAGGGTTTGCACTTTTCCAACTTCAAGTGGCAACCCAAGACGAAAGATACATTGTCTGATTCAAAACAACATTCATAAAAGGTAAAGGCAGACTTCAGGTCTCTCAAATGCCAGAACCTGTTCAGGAAAACAAGTAACGTGGGGTGAGCTAAAACTCAGTGGTGCCCCAAACATGCTATCATATAAAACAAGTAGCAAATAATAGCTCCAAACTAAAATTCAACAAGTAGGAAAGCGTATAACAGCACAAGGTAGGATACAGGGCTCTCAGGAGCCATTTTCCACGAACTTGATCAAAATTTAACCGCAGTTAACCCTCCGTCAACTCTCACTATCTAAAGTCCTAGTAGATTTTTTTTTCCTTAACATGCTCCGACCAACTTATTCCCACCGGGCCCATTCTTCTCACGAGAGAGTTTGGTATTACTCGAGTATACCTTTTTATGGCCTAGTCGAGGGATTCACCCAACGACGTCACAACAAGTGGTTACCAAGTCAGGATAAGAGGCCCTCCCACCCTAAGGTGTGGTACATTCCCCTGCCTGGTGGTTTAGTTGATGAGTCCACACTCCAGTCAATAGTTGCAAGGTTTTTGATACTTGAGTTAGGATAAGAGGCCCTCCCACCCTCAGGTGTGGTACATTCCCCCACTCAGTACTTAACTAGAGCGAGCAAAATATTCGAGAAAACATTTCAAGCAAATCACCACTCGAAAGGGCTAGTGCGATAAAGTACACACTGCCCATTTCGATGGATCAGGAAAACCACTATCCGATTATCACATAACAAGTCAAGAAAGCACTTTAACAAGATAAACATAGAACAAGCAAGGACACTCACCAAAAGTGAAGCTCAAAAGTCAAGTTGGGAATCGAAGTCCACGTCCTCGCTAAACCCTAAAAGACCAAGTTTTAAAACTATAAGTTTTACTATACAAGTTCTTGGTTTATATATGAAAGATTATCCGGTATATAACTAGTTTATCTTCTCAAAGTAAATCCACAATTCTCTTAGAATTTAAACTAGTAAAAGTGATAAAGTATTTCGTATGATTTCTTTGAAGGTACTTTCTTTCTAGAGGTGCAAACCAGAACCCCCTTACTTCAAATAAGGTTTCTTGCCGGACAAGTTTTCTACGCCTTTCATTTAAAGTTATTAAAATCTCGTGTTTTTAACAACTTTCCCCTAAAACAACTAGTCAGGGACAATTTTACGAAAAATCTAGAGTTTAGAAGTTAATGTAATTATTTCCTAAAGGTAATAAGGCTAGTTTAAGCAAAGGAAAGAATTAACTAGTTGGCAAGGTTTTAAAAGTCCCGACACTCGAATTTTAGCATTATCGTACTATACTCAATTTCTATAGCTTGATACTAGGACAAAATATTTCAACAAAGCTTGGTTAAAAAGTACTCGAATTCAAAGGACCAAAACGGCCTTCACGATTCTAATTTACTTGCACATTATATTCCAATTTGTCAATATAGAAAAATCACAATTCAAACATCAATTTCACTAGGGTTTCATCAATCATTAGCCCTAGGTCTCAACAAGTTCAATTCTAATCAAGAAAAAAAAATTAAACAAAGGAAGTCCAAGACATCAAAACAATTCCAAACCACAAGTCATGGACTTTCCAAGTGCATTTCGGCCAAATCACTTAAACGATTCCACCAAAATTTGACTCTTGTAAAAAAATACTCAAATGGCCAAGAGCTTCATCAATTATTAGTTCTTGGCATCAAACAATCACTTCTTACAACAAATCAACCGGAAATTCAACTCAAAACATAAAGGAAAGTCACGGCCAGCTTAACTCACAAGTAACTCTAGAAATTCAGATTTTTTTTTTCTTTCATCCACGGCTCAATCAGCAACATGCATGACCAAATAACTAATTAACTATCAGTTTAATCCAAAACCAGGCTCGGACATCATCAAAAAAAATCATCAACCAACCAGAATTTCATCCAAGGCTTCTCGGTTGGCTTGCATGCAAGCAGATTCTGCACCGCTTCGATTTTCTTGCTTATTCAAGGCTGATTAACCTCATGCAAAGCTTAATCATCCAGTTTTTAGTTAGCTAAACACACATCTAGGCTCAGATCACCTCAAATTAACAAATTAAAGCTGCAATTCCCAGCTCAATCTCTCGGCAATTCCCATTTTCTTCATAATCAGATTTTCCTGTGACTTAATTCATCATCCAACTGCACAACCATCACATGCATGCTCATAAGCAACTTCGTCTACCTATAATTAACTAGTCTAAGTCCAGAATTTACCTCAACTTGAAACTCAACTCACGCGACAAGCAGCTGCAATTTTTCCCTCCTCTCGGCTTGCTAAGGAACTCGGGTATGGCTGGTCTGAGCTCGGTTAGTGCAGGCTGTGGTGTTGGTTGTTGGAGTTGATCACAAGTGGTTGAAGATGAGGAAGGAAATGGTCAGTTCTCGGCAGTGATGAAGAAGATGAAGACAGATAGCTCGCACAAACTACCTCTTGCTCTCTCTCTCTCTCGGACAGTTCAGAAATGCAGCTTGCCGACTCTCTCTCTCCCTTGCTCAATCTTACAAATGAAATGGAGGAAGTGTTGGCTCTCGGTCCTCTTCACCAGCTCACGGATGGAATGAAGGAAGAACGGTAAGTCTCTCTCTTTTCTCTCTAGCTTACGGACAGAAAGAAAAAAAATAAAGAGCTCGGCTCTTTCTCTCACTTCACTCTCGGTTCGTGGCAGAAGAAGGAAATGGAAATGGAATTGTTGTGGTGAATTGGAGTTGATGTAGTGGTGTGGGTGTAGTGGGATGAGCCGGCAGTATGGAAGTGCTTGGATTTGAAGCTTGCCCAATGAAGTTCCATGACTGCATGGTTAATTTGAGATGGAGGAAGGCTAATTTGGTCTTTTAACATCTTGTCCGACCTTCCACTTAGGTCCTCACTCATAATCTAATTCCAAAACTTTACCTCAAATGAAATTTGATAGCCTACTAGTATACCAATCTCGCAAAAATTCAATTATCGAGATTTTAACGTCCTAAGTGAAATTATAAAGGGTTTTGACCTAAAATCGATTTCGTCTTAATTCTAGGTTCCCGTTGACACTTAACATTATTAACACTTAGAATTAGCGATCAGAATTCAAAAAATTAATATTAAAGCAATAAAACAATCTACATCAAGAAATATTATTTTAACTTGGCAAAGTTCAAATAGTTTAATATTTTGCACAATTAAATTATTTGTAACATAAGAATTATTATATTTTTTTTCCATACTTACTTAAGAACAAATGAAAATAAAATTTGTTAAAAGTCTAAAATGCAAATGCAATATGTATATATATATATATATATTTTTTCAAGGTTCTCACATCCTCCACCCTTAAATGAATTTTGTCCTCAAAATCCTCACCTTCTAAAGAAATAATTCGGAGTATTTTCTCTGCATATCCTTTTCTAGTTCCCAAGTTGCCTCCTCTATTCCACGATTTCTCCATATAATTTTCACCAAAGGAATTTTCTTACCTCTCAATTCTTTCACTTCTCTTTTCAAAATCTTAACTGCTCCTTCTTCATAAGTTAACGACTCATCCACCTCAATTTCTTCCAATTGCAACACATGGCTTGGGTCAGGGTGATATTTCTTAAGCATAGAAACATGAAATACATTGTGAACCTTGGCCATGCTCGCAGGCAATCTCAACTGATACGCCACTTTACCGATTCATTTCAAAATTTCAAAAGGTCCAATATATTTTGGCTTTAGCTTCTTACCCTTTTTGGACACTACTCCGCCCTTCAAGGGTTTAACTCTTAGGAAAATTTTGTCTCCTACTTTGAACTCCAAATCTTTCCTCCTTGTGTCAGCGTAGCTCTTTTGTCGACTTTGGACAGTTTGAAGCCTTTCTCTAATTAGCTTCACTTTCTCATGAGCTTCTTCCATCCAAGATATAGCCGTTGGGTCTAAAATTTTCTTCTCTCCCACTTCATCCCAATGAATCGGAGATCGACACCTTCTCCCATACAATGCCTCATAAGGTGCCATTTGAATTGAAGCGTGATAGCTGTTATTATAGGCAAATTCTACTAAGGTCATATACTGACTCCATTTACCTCCAAAATCCAATATACACGACCTCAGCATATCTTCCAAAGTCTGAATTTTCCTTTCTGACTGTCCGTCTGTTTGGGGATGATAAGCAGTGCTAAATTTTAACTTGGTCCCCAATGTCTCTTGAAATTTCTGCCAGAAACGTGAAACAAACCATGGATCTCGATCAGACACAATGCTTATAGGAATACCATGCAATCTCATGATCTCTTCTGTGTACAACTTGGCTAGTTTCTCCAAAGAAAAGCTCATGCTCACAGGTAGAAAATGTGCGGACTTGGTAAGCCTGTCAACTATCACCCAAACCACATCACATTCTTTTTTATTTCGAGGCAATCCCTTTACAAAATCCATGGTTATGTGTTTCCATTTCCATTCGGGAATTTCTAGTGGCTGCAATAGACCAGAGGGTTTCTGATGTTCAGCTTTTACTTGTTGGCATATCAGACATTTTTGTACAAATTTCGCCACGTGCTTTTTCAAACCATCCCACCAATATAACTCTTTCACATCGTGATACATTTTGTTCACTCCTGAGTGTATAGTATACCTTGATCGATGTGATTCTTCTAGAATTTCTTTCCTTAACCCTTCATCAACTGGAACCACAATTTGATCTCGAAACCTTAACACTCCTTCAGACCCTAATTTAAAGTCTAGGGTTTCTCCTTTTTGCACTTTCTCCAACTTTTTCTGGATTATAAGGTCCGTTTTCTGTGCCTCCTTAATACGCTCCAATAATGGTGACTTCAACGATAAGTTCCTAAATAAAATCTTCATTCTCTCCAAGCGAGGGTTCCAAATACTAACCTCTTCTAACATGTCCCATTCTTTTACCATTAACCCCGCTACTTGGGTCTTTCTATTTAGAGCGTCTGCTACCACGTTGGCTTTTCCTGGGTAGTAGTTGATAGAACAATCATAATCTTCTAAAAATTCTACCCACCGCCTCTGTCTCAAATTCAATTCCTTTTGGGAGAACAAGTACTTAAGGCTCTTGTGGTCCGTATAAACTTCAAAGGTCACACTATACAAGTAATGCCTCCATTTCTTTAAGGCAAAGACCACTGCGGCCAGTTCTAGGTCATGCGTTGAGTAATTTTGTTCGTGAGGCTTCAATTTTCTAGAGGCATAGGCAACTACCTTACCCTTTTGCATTAGTACGCATCCTAGACCTTCCCTAGAGGCATCAGAGTATACGATATAACTTTCTACTCCGTCAGGCAATGCCAAAACAGGAGCTGATGTTAAGCGTTTCTTTAACTCCTGAAAGCTTGACTCGCACTTTGGAGTCCAAATGAACTTATTATTTTTTTTTGTCAGCTCTGTCATAGGTCCAGCAATCTTCGAAAAGTCCTTGATGAACCGCCTGTAATAACCTGCTAAACCCAAGAAACTTCTATCCTCTGTTGGAGTTTCTGGCTGCTTCCACGTTGTGACTGCCTCAACTTTTGCCGGATCTACGGCAATTCCATCTTTAGAAACTTTGTGCCCTAGAAAAAAAAAATTTTCCAGCCAAAACTCGCACTTGCTAAATTTAGCATACAGCTTATGCTCTCTTAAGATCTGCAGAACTATCTCCAAGTGTTTAGCATGTTCTTCCCGAGTCTTAGAATATATTAGGATATCATCAATAAAACTACTACAAACTGATCCAAGTACTTTTTAAAGACTCTCAGCATTAAGTTCATGAAGGCAGCTGGTGCATTGGTTAATCCAAATGGCATAACTGCAAATTCAAAATGTCCATATCTTGTATTAAAAGCAGTCTTAGGTATGTCTTCCTTCTTAATTTTCAACTGATAATACCCTTGCCTCAAATCCAGTTTGGAGAAAACTACTGATCCTTGCAGCTGGTCGAATAGGCTGTCAATCAGTGGTAGATGGTATTTATTTTTAATTGTAATTTCATTTAATCCTCGATAATCAATACATAATCTCAAACTTTCATCCTTTTTCTTAACAAATAGAACAGGTGCTCCCCATGGCGAATCACTTTTTCTAACAAAACCTCTCTCCAATAAATCCTGTAATTGAATTTTTAATTCTTTTAGCTCTGTAGGAGCCATTCGGTACGGAGTCTTAGAAATCGGAGCCGTTCGCGGCACTAGTTCAATCTTGAATTCCACTTCTCTCTCTGGAGGTAATGTTTTTAATTCTTCAGAAAAAATATCTGGATATTCCCTTACCACTGGCACATCTTCCAACTTTACTTGGTCACTGGGAGCATTAATCAGGAAGGCTAAGAAACCTTGCGCTCCTTTATACAACATTTTCCTTGCCCGAATTCCCGAATTCATAGCAGACGATGCTAACCTGCCTTTCACATCCAATTTCAGGGTTGCTTCCCCGGGAATCCAAAATTCTAACACTTTTGCTCTACAATCAAGCTTAGCATGGTAATGAGCTAGAAAATCCATTCCTATAATAACATCATACCATTATATGTCCAAACTGACTAGATCTACTAGCATTCTACGCTCTCCAACCCAGAATTCGCAGTTCTTATAGGTCAGGGTAGTGATTATGCTTTTATTACCCAGAAGTGGCTTGTCTAGCACTCGGGGTACCACCTTCTTGTGTTTTCGGACAACCGGCAATCCGGTGCTCGCTACTTCCGCACCTCAAGCACTTTCCTTCTTTCCTCCAGCATCCGTCCTCGGTATGACCAGTTTTCCTGCAATACCCACAAGTTACCTGAGGGGTTGTCACACGACCTCCTTGCGAGGCATTCCTAGGTTGACCCCTTCCATTTGATCCTCCTCTAGCTCCGGTATCTCTTTCCCCGGCACCTCTTGCCCCAACTCCTCTCGCTAGAGCGCCTCGTGGTGCTCCAGGACTATTTACTCCACCCGTTCCTCGACCCAATTCGGCCGGTGGAGCATTTGCATAAGTCAGCTCTCGACTGCTGCTAGGGGCAAATCTTTTCTTAGCCTGGAAAGATTTTACTTGAGCTTTGGCAACTTCAACCCTTTGAGCTCTCTCTACTGCATCAACAAAGGTGTCTATCCGAACAGCAGCTAATCCCTCCTGGATCTCCACGTTTAGTCCCTGCACAAATCTCCTTATACGCCTTTGCTCCGTGGCTACCAATTCAGGAGCAAAACGGGACAGTTTCGTGAATTGAATCTCATATTCGGCGACACTCACCGCCCCCTGCCTACACTTGATGAAGTCATCCTCTCTTTTCTCTTGGATGAAAGGGGGAAGAAACTTGGCGTTGAACTCCCTTGTGAAGTTCGCCCAGGTTCTAGGAATATGGTTCCTGTCCCAATTAACCCTAACTAGGTTCTACCAGGAACGAGCAGCTCCCTCAAACTGGAATGCTGCGAAAGTCACTTGTCTCTCCTCCGCATAATTTAGAGCTGTAAAAATGTCAGAAATCCTCTCCCACCAACCTTCTGTTACCTCAGGTTCTGGTCCTCCATAAAACGTGGGAGGTCCAAACTTCAAGAATCTCTCTAATGCCCGATCCTCAGTATCGATTGGGCCTCCTTGGTGATGCACCGGTCCAAGGGCTTGGTACTCAGTCATGCGCTCTAAGACATCAGTTATTCTATTGATCGCGGTGGCCACTGGGTCTCCGGCCACGCCCTCTTGACCATGGTCTTGATTGACCTCAGGTTCCCTATCACCACTAACCTCAGGGTGTTGTCTAGTTGATCTCCCACGTTCTTTACCTCTAACTTGTCGATCCATAACCTAGTTATGCCTATTGATAAAAATTAAGCAATTAAGCGAGGATATTTTAATTAATTAATTTAATCTTTTTTTTCTTTTTGTAAATAAAATCAATATGAACATTAAGGAAAAGGAAAATAGAACACTTAACACATATTCACATACCGAGATTCATACAAATAGCAAGTTAGGGTGCTCTCCAACAGTATGGCACATAAGTTTAACAAATATATACAAACAATCCCTTAAACCAAAAATAGGGATGTAGTGCCTCAAAAGTAGGCCATCAAGCTAGACAAAATGTTATGACCTAAACTAGTGTCACCCTATCTAACCCCGAATACTTAGTTACAAGCAAATCAAACCTAGTCTAACCCTCAGCAGGGCTGCCAGGGGCAACGTCCTCCACAGGGTCCTCCTCCGGATTCTCCTCCGGATCCTCCTCCGGGTCCTCCCTAACACCCGCCTGAGCAGTACCCTGAATAATACCCATGACCTCGTCTATCATCATAGTGGCGTCAGTCATGATACCAGCACTCCTATCTCGTACCTCCTCAGCTACTCGAGTCAACTGAGACTTCTGTCTCTCTAATTCCTCACGAGCGACCTCTGACCTAGCCCTCTCGGCTGCTAACCTCTGCTCTAGATCAACTATGCGGTCAAGCTGAGTATCAACCATGATGCTCAACTCCTCGACGTCCTGGGTCAAAGTGTGATTAGCATCCCTCAGCTGGCGATGTTCGTCGTCTAAAGACAGCACCAACTCGTTAGGGTAGGCATATGTGATCCTACACTGACATCGGGGGTACCTATCAGCTGGTGTATAACGTATACGAGATCCTCCGTCTCGTGGCCTATAGGAGATGGACCTAAGAGGCTCTACATGTCCATTAGCCAATCCGTTACCATTAGCATGTCCGTTTCCGTTTCCATACCTGCAAAATAACCCAAGTCCAAAGGTTAATGCTTAAAAAGCTAACTTGCTCAAGTACTACTCAAGATATGTCTAATTATCTCACTTCTTAACTCTAAAAAAATTCAGGGTTTCTAACACATCTAATATATCATTCAAATAACTTTTCTAACCTAGGTTCTGATACCAACTGTGACGACCCCACTTCTCCCTAAGGCGAACCAGAGGGTTGGTGGGTCGCCTGCCTAACTCTCGCCAGGGCTTACGCAAGGAAACTGGCTAAACCCTTCCGACGTACAACTTAAACCATTACAAAATTCTTCACCCGAACAAGCCAATCCTTAAACGACCAAAACACTAAGAACACATTAACTTCAGAGATAACATTACCATTGGACAACTGAACATCCACTCTTACGTACATCTCCAATCAGATTAAAACATAATTACACTTATACATTACAAACCACAAAATGAAATCATAAACCCAAATACATTCATACAAGTCAAATAACAACACAGGGTTTGCACTTTTCCAACTTCAAGTGGCAACCCAAGACGAAAGATACATTGTCTGATTCAAAACAACATTCATAAAAGGTAAAGGCAGACTTCAGGTCTCTCAAATGCCAGAACCTGTTTAGGAAAACAAGTAACGTGAGGTGAGCTAAAACTCAGTGGTGCCCCAAACATGCTATCATATAAAACAAGTAGCAAATAATAGCTCCAAACTAAAATTCAACAAGTAGGAAAGCGTATAACAGCACAAGGTAGGATACAGGGCTCTCAGGAGCCATTTTCCACGAACTTGATCAAAATTTAACCGCAGTTAACCCTCCGTCAACTCTCACTATCTAAAGTCCTAGTAGATTTTTTTTTCCTTAACATGCTCCGACCAACTTATTCCCACCGGGCCCATTCTTCTCACGAGAGAGTTTGGTATTACTCGAGTATACCTTTTTATGGCCTAGTCGAGGGATTCACCCAACGACGTCACAACAAGTGGTTACCAAGTCAGGATAAGAGGCCCTCCCACCCTAAGGTGTGGTACATTCCCCTGCCTGGTGGTTTAGTTGATGAGTCCACACTCCAGTCAATAGTTGCAAGGTTTTTGGTACTTGAGTTAGGATAAGAGGCCCTCCCACCCTCAGGTGTGGTACATTCCCCCACTCAGTACTTAACTAGAGCGAGCAAAATATTCGAGAAAATATTTCAAGCAAATCACCACTCGAAAGGGCTAGTGCGATAAAGTACACACTGCCCATTTCGATGGATCAGGAAAACCACTATCCGATTATCACATAACAAGTCAAGAAAGCACTTTAACAAGATAAACATAGAACAAGCAAGGACACTCACCAAAAGTGAAGCTCAAAAGTCAAGTTGGGAATCGAAGTCCACGTCCTCGCTAAACCCTAAAAGACCAAGTTTTAAAACTATAAGTTTTACTATACAAGTTCTTGGTTTATATATGAAAGATTATCCGGTATATAACTAGTTTATCTTCTCAAAGTAAATCCACAATTCTCTTAGAATTTAAACTAGTAAAAGTGATAAAGTATTTCGTATGATTTCTTTGAAGGTACTTTCTTTCTAGAGGTGCAAACCAGAACCCCCTTACTTCAAATAAGGTTTCTTGCCGGACAAGTTTTCTACGCCTTTCATTTAAAGTTATTAAAATCTCGTGTTTTTAACAACTTTCCCCTAAAACAACTAGTCAGGGACAATTTTACGAAAAATCTAGAGTTTAGAAGTTAATGTAATTATTTCCTAAAGGTAATAAGGCTAGTTTAAGCAAAGGAAAGAATTAACTAGTTGGCAAGGTTTTAAAAGTCCCGACACTCGAATTTTAGCATTATCGTACTATACTCAATTTCTATAGCTTGATACTAGGACAAAATATTTCAACAAAGCTTGGTTAAAAAGTACTCGAATTCAAAGGACCAAAACGGCCTTCACGATTCTAATTTACTTGCACATTATATTCCAATTTGTCAATATAGAAAAATCACAATTCAAACATCAATTTCACTAGGGTTTCATCAATCATTAGCCCTAGGTCTCAACAAGTTCAATTCTAATCAAGAAAAAAAAATTAAACAAAGGAAGTCCAAGACATCAAAACAATTCCAAACCACAAGTCATGGACTTTCCAAGTGCATTTCGGCCAAATCACTTAAACGATTCCACCAAAATTTGACTCTTGTAAAAAAATACTCAAATGGCCAAGAGCTTCATCAATTATTAGTTCTTGGCATCAAACAATCACTTCTTACAACAAATCAACCGGAAATTCAACTCAAAACATAAAGGAAAGTCACGGCCAGCTTAACTCACAAGTAACTCTAGAAATTCAGATTTTTTTTTTCTTTCATCCACGGCTCAATCAGCAACATGCATGACCAAATAACTAATTAACTATCAGTTTAATCCAAAACCAGGCTCGGACATCATCAAAAAAAATCATCAACCAACCAGAATTTCATCCAAGGCTTCTCGGTTGGCTTGCATGCAAGCAGATTCTGCACCGCTTCGATTTTCTTGCTTATTCAAGGCTGATTAACCTCATGCAAAGCTTAATCATCCAGTTTTTAGTTAGCTAAACACACATCTAGGCTCAGATCACCTCAAATTAACAAATTAAAGCTGCAATTCCCAGCTCAATCTCTCGGCAATTCCCATTTTCTTCATAATCAGATTTTCCTGTGACTTAATTCATCATCCAACTGCACAACCATCACATGCATGCTCATAAGCAACTTCGTCTACCTATAATTAACTAGTCTAAGTCCAGAATTTACCTCAACTTGAAACTCAACTCACGCGACAAGCAGCTGCAATTTTTCCCTCCTCTCGGCTTGCTAAGGAACTCGGGTATGGCTGGTCTGAGCTCGGTTAGTGCAGGCTGTGGTGTTGGTTGTTGGAGTTGATCACAAGTGGTTGAAGATGAGGAAGGAAATGGTCAGTTCTCGGCAGTGATGAAGAAGATGAAGACAGATAGCTCGCACAAACTACCTCTTGCTCTCTCTCTCTCTCGGACAGTTCAGAAATGCAGCTTGCCGACTCTCTCTCTCCCTTGCTCAATCTTACAAATGAAATGGAGGAAGTGTTGGCTCTCGGTCCTCTTCACCAGCTCACGGATGGAATGAAGGAAGAACGGTAAGTCTCTCTCTTTTCTCTCTAGCTTACGGACAGAAAGAAAAAAAATAAAGAGCTCGGCTCTTTCTCTCACTTCACTCTCGGTTCGTGGCAGAAGAAGGAAATGGAAATGGAATTGTTGTGGTGAATTGGAGTTGATGTAGTGGTGTGGGTGTAGTGGGATGAGCCGGCAGTATGGAAGTGCTTGGATTTGAAGCTTGCCCAATGAAGTTCCATGACTGCATGGTTAATTTGAGATGGAGGAAGGCTAATTTGGTCTTTTAACATCTTGTCCGACCTTCCACTTAGGTCCTCACTCATAATCTAATTCCAAAACTTTACCTCAAATGAAATTTGATAGCCTACTAGTATACTAATCTCGCAAAAATTCAATTATCGAGATTTTAACGTCCTAAGTGAAATTATAAAGGGTTTTGACCTAAAATCGATTTCGTCTTAATTCTAGGTTCCCGTTGACACTTAACATTATTAACACTTAGAATTAGCGATCAGAATTCAAAAAATTAATATTAAAGCAATAAAACAATCTACATCAAGAAATATTATTTTAACTTGGCAAAGTTCAAATAGTTTAATATTTTGCACAATTAAATTATTTGTAACATAAGAATTATTATATTTTTTTCCATACTTACTTAAGAACAAATGAAAATAAAATTTGTTAAAAGTCTAAAATGCAAATGCAATATGTATATATATATATATATTTTTTCAAGGTTCTCACATCCTCCACCCTTAAATGAATTTTGTCCTCAAAATCCTCACCTTCTAAAGAAATAATTCGGAGTATTTTCTCTGCATATCCTCTTCTAGTTCCCAAGTTGCCTCCTCTATTCCACGATTTCTCCATATAATTTTCACCAAAGGAATTTTCTTACCTCTCAATTCTTTCACTTCTCTTTTCAAAATCTTAACTGCTCCTTCTTCATAAGTTAACGACTCATCCACCTCAATTTCTTCCAATTGCAACACATGGCTTGGGTCAGGGTGATATTTCTTAAGCATAGAAACATGAAATACATTGTGAACCTTGGCCATGCTCGCAGGCAATCTCAACTGATACGCCACTTTACCGATTCATTTCAAAATTTCAAAAGGTCCAATATATTTTGGCTTTAGCTTCTTACCCTTTTTGGACACTACTCCGCCCTTCAAGGGTTTAACTCTTAGGAAAATTTTGTCTCCTACTTTGAACTCCAAATCTTTCCTCCTTGTGTCAGCGTAGCTCTTTTGTCGACTTTGGACAGTTTGAAGCCTTTCTCTAATTAGCTTCACTTTCTCATGAGCTTCTTCCATCCAAGATATAGCCGTTGGGTCTAAAATTTTCTTCTCTCCCACTTCATCCCAATGAATCGGAGATCGACACCTTCTCCCATACAATGCCTCATAAGGTGCCATTTGAATTGAAGCGTGATAGCTGTTATTATAGGCAAATTCTACTAAGGTCATATACTGACTCCATTTACCTCCAAAATCCAATATACACGACCTCAGCATATCTTCCAAAGTCTGAATTTTCCTTTCTGACTGTCCGTCTGTTTGGGGATGATAAGCAGTGCTAAATTTTAACTTGGTCCCCAATGTCTCTTGAAATTTCTGCCAGAAACGTGAAACAAACCATGGATCTCGATCAGACACAATGCTTATAGGAATACCATGCAATCTCATGATCTCTTCTGTGTACAACTTGGCTAGTTTCTCCAAAGAAAAGCTCATGCTCACAGGTAGAAAATGTGCGGACTTGGTAAGCCTGTCAACTATCACCCAAACCACATCACATTCTTTTTTATTTCGAGGCAATCCCTTTACAAAATCCATGGTTATGTGTTTCCATTTCCATTCGGGAATTTCTAGTGGCTGCAATAGACCAGAGGGTTTCTGATGTTCAGCTTTTACTTGTTGGCATATCAGACATTTTTGTACAAATTTCGCCACGTGCTTTTTCAAACCGTCCCACCAATATAACTCTTTCACATCGTGATACATTTTGTTCACTCCTGAGTGTATAGTATACCTTGATCGATGTGATTCTTCTAGAATTTCTTTCCTTAACCCTTCATCAACTGGAACCACAATTTGATCTCGAAACCTTAACACTCCTTCAGACCCTAATTTAAAGTCTAGGGTTTCTCCTTTTTGCACTTTCTCCAACTTTTTCTGGATTATAAGGTCCGTTTTCTGTGCCTCCTTAATACGCTCCAATAATGGTGACTTCAACGATAAGTTCCTAAATAAAATCTTCATTCTCTCCAAGCGAGGGTTCCAAATACTAACCTCTTCTAACATGTCCCATTCTTTTACCATTAACCCCGCTACTTGGGTCTTTCTATTTAGAGCGTCTGCTACCACGTTGGCTTTTCCTGGGTAGTAGTTGATAGAACAATCATAATCTTCTAAAAATTCTACCCACCGCCTCTGTCTCAAATTCAATTCCTTTTGGGAGAACAAGTACTTAAGGCTCTTGTGGTCCGTATAAACTTCAAAGGTCACATTATACAAGTAATGCCTCCATTTCTTTAAGGCAAAGACCACTGCGGCCAGTTCTAGGTCATGCGTTGAGTAATTTTGTTCGTGAGGCTTCAATTTTCTAGAGGCATAGGCAACTACCTTACCCTTTTGCATTAGTACGCATCCTAGACCTTCCCTAGAGCCATCAGAGTATACGATATAACTTTCTACTCCGTCAGGCAATGCCAAAATAGGAGATGATGTTAAGCGTTTCTTTAACTCCTGAAAGCTTGACTTGCACTTTGGAGTCCAAATGAACTTATTATTTTTTTTTGTCAGCTCTGTCATAGGTCCAGCAATCTTCGAAAAGTCCTTGATGAACCGCCTGTAATAACCTGCTAAACCCAAGAAACTTCTATCCTCTGTTGGAGTTTCTGGCTGCTTCCACGTTGTGACTGCCTCAACTTTTGCCGGATCTACGGCAATTCCATCTTTAGAAACTTTGTGCCCTAGAAAAAAAAAATTTTCCAGCCAAAACTCGCACTTGCTAAATTTAGCATACAGCTTATGCTCTCTTAAGATCTGCAGAACTATCTCCAAGTGTTTAGCATGTTCTTCCCGAGTCTTAGAATATATTAGGATATCATCAATAAAACTACTACAAACTGATCCAAGTACTTTTTAAAGACTCTCTGCATTAAGTTCATGAAGGCAGCTGGTGCATTGGTTAATCCAAATGGCATAACTGCAAATTCAAAATGTCCATATCTTGTATTAAAAGCAGTCTTAGGTATGTCTTCCTTCTTAATTTTCAACTGATAATACCCTTGCCTCAAATCCAGTTTGGAGAAAACTACTGATCCTTGCAGCTGGTCGAATAGGCTGTCAATCAGTGGTAGATGGTATTTATTTTTAATTGTAATTTCATTTAATCCTCGATAATCAATACATAATCTCAAACTTTCATCCTTTTTCTTAACAAATAGAACAGGTGCTCCCCATGGCGAATCACTTTTTCTAACAAAACCTCTCTCCAATAAATCCTGTAATTGAATTTTTAATTCTTTTAGCTCTGTAGGAGCCATTCGGTACGGAGTCTTAGAAATCGGAGCCGTTCGCGGCACTAGTTCAATCTTGAATTCCACTTCTCTCTCTGGAGGTAATGTTTTTAATTCTTCAGAAAAAATATCTGGATATTCCCTTACCACTGGCACATCTTCCAACTTTACTTGGTCACTGGGAGCATTAATCAGGAAGGCTAAGAAACCTTGCGCTCCTTTATACAACATTTTCCTTGCCCGAATTCCCGAATTCATAGCAGACGATGCTAACCTGCCTTTCACATCCAATTTCAGGGTTGCTTCCCCAGGAATCCAAAATTCTAACACTTTTGCTCTACAATCAAGCTTAGCATGGTAATGAGCTAGAAAATCCATTCCTATAATAACATCATACCATTATATGTCCAAACTGACTAGATCTACTAGCATTCTACGCTCTCCAACCCAGAATTCGCAGTTCTTATAGGTCAGGGTAGTGATTATGCTTTTATTACCCATGGGTGTCCTAACTTCAAGATCAAAGGGTAATCTAACAGGTTTTACATCAATTCCGGACATAAAAGTTGGATTCACAAATGAATGAGTTGCGCCAGGATCAATTAGTACTCTAGCTGATCGGTGAAAGATTGGAAGAGTACCTTCCACAACTTTCGAGGAATCAGGTACGGGTTGATCGTTTATGGCGTACACCCTGGCAGGAACCTTCGGCTTACTTCCTCCAGAAGTGGCTTGTCTAGCACTCGGGGTACCACCTTCTTGTGTTTTCGGACAACCGGCAATCCGGTGCTCGCTACTTCCGCACCTCAAGCACTTTCCTTCTTTCCTCCAGCATCCGTCCTCGGTATGACCAGTTTTCCTGCAATACCCACAAGTTACCTGAGGGGTTGTCACACGACCTCCTTGCGAGGCATTCCTAGGTTGACCCCTTCCATTTGATCCTCCTCTAGCTCCGGTATCTCTTTCCCCGGCACCTCTTGCCCCAACTCCTCTCGCTAGAGCGCCTCGTGGTGCTCCAGGACTATTTACTCCACCCGTTCCTCGACCCAATTCGGCCGGTGGAGCATTTGCATAAGTCAGCTCTCGACTGCTGCTAGGGGCAAATCTTTTCTTAGCCTGGAAAGATTTTACTTGAGCTTTGGCAACTTCAACCCTTTGAGCTCTCTCTACTGCATCAACAAAGGTGTCTATCCGAACAGCAGCTAATCCCTCCTGGATCTCCACGTTTAGTCCCTGCACAAATCTCCTTATACGCCTTTGCTCCGTGGCTACCAATTCAGGAGCAAAACGGGACAGTTTCGTGAATTGAATCTCATATTCGGCGACACTCACCGCCCCCTGCCTACACTTGATGAAGTCATCCTCTCTTTTCTCTTGGATGAAAGGGGGAAGAAACTTGGCGTTGAACTCCCTTGTGAAGTTCGCCCAGGTTCTAGGAATATGGTTCCTGTCCCAATTAACCCTAACTAGGTTCTACCAGGAACGAGCAGCTCCCTCAAACTGGAATGCTGCGAAAGTCACTTGTCTCTCCTCCGCATAATTTAGAGCTGTAAAAATGTCAGAAATCCTCTCCCACCAACCTTCTGTTACCTCAGGTTCTGGTCCTCCATAAAACGTGGGAGGTCCAAACTTCAAGAATCTCTCTAATGCCCGATCCTCAGTATCGATTGGGCCTCCTTGGTGATGCACCGGTCCAAGGGCTTGGTACTCAGTCATGCGCTCTAAGACATCAGTTATTCTATTGATCGCGGTGGCCACTGGGTCTCCGGCCACGCCCTCTTGACCATGGTCTTGATTGACCTCAGGTTCCCTATCACCACTAACCTCAGGGTGTTGTCTAGTTGATCTCCCACGTTCTTTACCTCTAACTTGTCGATCCATAACCTAGTTATGCCTATTGATAAAAATTAAGCAATTAAGCGAGGATATTTTAATTAATTAATTTAATCTTTTTTTTCTTTTTGTAAATAAAATCAATATGAACATTAAGGAAAAGGAAAATAGAACACTTAACACATATTCACATACCGAGATTCATACAAATAGCAAGTTAGGGTGCTCTCCAACAGTATGGCACATAAGTTTAACAAATATATACAAACAATCCCTTAAACCAAAAATAGGGATGTAGTGCCTCAAAAGTAGGCCATCAAGCTAGACAAAATGTTATGACCTAAACTAGTGTCACCCTATCTAACCCCGAATACTTAGTTACAAGCAAATCAAACCTAGTCTAACCCTCAGCAGGGCTGCCAGGGGCAACGTCCTCCACAGGGTCCTCCTCCGGATTCTCCTCCGGATCCTCCTCCGGGTCCTCCCTAACACCCGCCTGAGCAGTACCCTGAATAATACCCATGACCTCGTCTATCATCATAGTGGCGTCAGTCATGATACCAGCACTCCTATCTCGTACCTCCTCAGCTACTCGAGTCAACTGAGACTTCTGTCTCTCTAATTCCTCACGAGCGACCTCTGACCTAGCCCTCTCGGCTGCTAACCTCTGCTCTAGATCAACTATGCGGTCAAGCTGAGTATCAACCATGATGCTCAACTCCTCGACGTCCTGGGTCAAAGTGTGATTAGCATCCCTCAGCTGGCGATGTTCGTCGTCTAAAGACAGCACCAACTCGTTAGGGTAGGCATATGTGATCCTACACTGACATCGGGGGTACCTATCAGCTGGTGTATAACGTATACGAGATCCTCCGTCTCGTGGCCTATAGGAGATGGACCTAAGAGGCTCTACATGTCCATTAGCCAATCCGTTACCATTAGCATGTCCGTTTCCGTTTCCATACCTGCAAAATAACCCAAGTCCAAAGGTTAATGCTTAAAAAGCTAACTTGCTCAAGTACTACTCAAGATATGTCTAATTATCTCACTTCTTAACTCTAAAAAAATTCAGGGTTTCTAACACATCTAATATATCATTCAAATAACTTTTCTAACCTAGGTTCTGATACCAACTGTGACGACCCCACTTCTCCCTAAGGCGAACCAGAGGGTTGGTGGGTCGCCTGCCTAACTCTCGCCAGGGCTTACGCAAGGAAACTGGCTAAACCCTTCCGACGTACAACTTAAACCATTACAAAATTCTTCACCCGAACAAGCCAATCCTTAAACGACCAAAACACTAAGAACACATTAACTTCAGAGATAACATTACCATTGGACAACTGAACATCCACTCTTACGTACATCTCCAATCAGATTAAAACATAATTACACTTATACATTACAAACCACAAAATGAAATCATAAACCCAAATACATTCATACAAGTCAAATAACAACACAGGGTTTGCACTTTTCCAACTTCAAGTGGCAACCCAAGACGAAAGATACATTGTCTGATTCAAAACAACATTCATAAAAGGTAAAGGCAGACTTCAGGTCTCTCAAATGCCAGAACCTGTTTAGGAAAACAAGTAACGTGAGGTGAGCTAAAACTCAGTGGTGCCCCAAACATGCTATCATATAAAACAAGTAGCAAATAATAGCTCCAAACTAAAATTCAACAAGTAGGAAAGCGTATAACAGCACAAGGTAGGATACAGGGCTCTCAGGAGCCATTTTCCACGAACTTGATCAAAATTTAACCGCAGTTAACCCTCCGTCAACTCTCACTATCTAAAGTCCTAGTAGATTTTTTTTTCCTTAACATGCTCCGACCAACTTATTCCCACCGGGCCCATTCTTCTCACGAGAGAGTTTGGTATTACTCGAGTATACCTTTTTATGGCCTAGTCGAGGGATTCACCCAACGACGTCACAACAAGTGGTTACCAAGTCAGGATAAGAGGCCCTCCCACCCTAAGGTGTGGTACATTCCCCTGCCTGGTGGTTTAGTTGATGAGTCCACACTCCAGTCAATAGTTGCAAGGTTTTTGGTACTTGAGTTAGGATAAGAGGCCCTCCCACCCTCAGGTGTGGTACATTCCCCCACTCAGTACTTAACTAGAGCGAGCAAAATATTCGAGAAAACATTTCAAGCAAATCACCACTCGAAAGGGCTAGTGCGATAAAGTACACACTGCCCATTTCGATGGATCAGGAAAACCACTATCCGATTATCACATAACAAGTCAAGAAAGCACTTTAACAAGATAAACATAGAACAAGCAAGGACACTCACCAAAAGTGAAGCTCAAAAGTCAAGTTGGGAATCGAAGTCCACGTCCTCGCTAAACCCTAAAAGACCAAGTTTTAAAACTATAAGTTTTACTATACAAGTTCTTGGTTTATATATGAAAGATTATCCGGTATATAACTAGTTTATCTTCTCAAAGTAAATCCACAATTCTCTTAGAATTTAAACTAGTAAAAGTGATAAAGTATTTCGTATGATTTCTTTGAAGGTACTTTCTTTCTAGAGGTGCAAACCAGAACCCCCTTACTTCAAATAAGGTTTCTTGCCGGACAAGTTTTCTACGCCTTTCATTTAAAGTTATTAAAATCTCGTGTTTTTAACAACTTTCCCCTAAAACAACTAGTCAGGGACAATTTTACGAAAAATCTAGAGTTTAGAAGTTAATGTAATTATTTCCTAAAGGTAATAAGGCTAGTTTAAGCAAAGGAAAGAATTAACTAGTTGGCAAGGTTTTAAAAGTCCCGACACTCGAATTTTAGCATTATCGTACTATACTCAATTTCTATAGCTTGATACTAGGACAAAATATTTCAACAAAGCTTGGTTAAAAAGTACTCGAATTCAAAGGACCAAAACGGCCTTCACGATTCTAATTTACTTGCACATTATATTCCAATTTGTCAATATAGAAAAATCACAATTCAAACATCAATTTCACTAGGGTTTCATCAATCATTAGCCCTAGGTCTCAACAAGTTCAATTCTAATCAAGAAAAAAAAATTAAACAAAGGAAGTCCAAGACATCAAAACAATTCCAAACCACAAGTCATGGACTTTCCAAGTGCATTTCGGCCAAATCACTTAAACGATTCCACCAAAATTTGACTCTTGTAAAAAAATACTCAAATGGCCAAGAGCTTCATCAATTATTAGTTCTTGGCATCAAACAATCACTTCTTACAACAAATCAACCGGAAATTCAACTCAAAACATAAAGGAAAGTCACGGCCAGCTTAACTCACAAGTAACTCTAGAAATTCAGATTTTTTTTTTCTTTCATCCACGGCTCAATCAGCAACATGCATGACCAAATAACTAATTAACTATCAGTTTAATCCAAAACCAGGCTCGGACATCATCAAAAAAAATCATCAACCAACCAGAATTTCATCCAAGGCTTCTCGGTTGGCTTGCATGCAAGCAGATTCTGCACCGCTTCGATTTTCTTGCTTATTCAAGGCTGATTAACCTCATGCAAAGCTTAATCATCCAGTTTTTAGTTAGCTAAACACACATCTAGGCTCAGATCACCTCAAATTAACAAATTAAAGCTGCAATTCCCAGCTCAATCTCTCGGCAATTCCCATTTTCTTCATAATCAGATTTTCCTGTGACTTAATTCATCATCCAACTGCACAACCATCACATGCATGCTCATAAGCAACTTCGTCTACCTATAATTAACTAGTCTAAGTCCAGAATTTACCTCAACTTGAAACTCAACTCACGCGACAAGCAGCTGCAATTTTTCCCTCCTCTCGGCTTGCTAAGGAACTCGGGTATGGCTGGTCTGAGCTCGGTTAGTGCAGGCTGTGGTGTTGGTTGTTGGAGTTGATCACAAGTGGTTGAAGATGAGGAAGGAAATGGTCAGTTCTCGGCAGTGATGAAGAAGATGAAGACAGATAGCTCGCACAAACTACCTCTTGCTCTCTCTCTCTCTCGGACAGTTCAGAAATGCAGCTTGCCGACTCTCTCTCTCCCTTGCTCAATCTTACAAATGAAATGGAGGAAGTGTTGGCTCTCGGTCCTCTTCACCAGCTCACGGATGGAATGAAGGAAGAACGGTAAGTCTCTCTCTTTTCTCTCTAGCTTACGGACAGAAAGAAAAAAAATAAAGAGCTCGGCTCTTTCTCTCACTTCACTCTCGGTTCGTGGCAGAAGAAGGAAATGGAAATGGAATTGTTGTGGTGAATTGGAGTTGATGTAGTGGTGTGGGTGTAGTGGGATGAGCCGGCAGTATGGAAGTGCTTGGATTTGAAGCTTGCCCAATGAAGTTCCATGACTGCATGGTTAATTTGAGATGGAGGAAGGCTAATTTGGTCTTTTAACATCTTGTCCGACCTTCCACTTAGGTCCTCACTCATAATCTAATTCCAAAACTTTACCTCAAATGAAATTTGATAGCCTACTAGTATACTAATCTCGCAAAAATTCAATTATCGAGATTTTAACGTCCTAAGTGAAATTATAAAGGGTTTTGACCTAAAATCGATTTCGTCTTAATTCTAGGTTCCCGTTGACACTTAACATTATTAACACTTAGAATTAGCGATCAGAATTCAAAAAATTAATATTAAAGCAATAAAACAATCTACATCAAGAAATATTATTTTAACTTGGCAAAGTTCAAATAGTTTAATATTTTGCACAATTAAATTATTTGTAACATAAGAATTATTATATTTTTTTCCATACTTACTTAAGAACAAATGAAAATAAAATTTGTTAAAAGTCTAAAATGCAAATGCAATATGTATATATATATATATATTTTTTCAAGGTTCTCACATCCTCCACCCTTAAATGAATTTTGTCCTCAAAATCCTCACCTTCTAAAGAAATAATTCGGAGTATTTTCTCTGCATATCCTCTTCTAGTTCCCAAGTTGCCTCCTCTATTCCACGATTTCTCCATATAATTTTCACCAAAGGAATTTTCTTACCTCTCAATTCTTTCACTTCTCTTTTCAAAATCTTAACTGCTCTTTCTTCATAAGTTAACGACTCATCCACCTCAATTTCTTCCAATTGCAACACATGGCTTGGGTCAGGGTGATATTTCTTAAGCATAGAAACATGAAATACATTGTGAACCTTGGCCATGCTCGCAGGCAATCTCAACTGATACGCCACTTTACCGATTCATTTCAAAATTTCAAAAGATCCAATATATTTTGGCTTTAGCTTCTTACCCTTTTTGGACACTACTCCGCCCTTCAAGGGTTTAACTCTTAGGAAAATTTTGTCTCCTACTTTGAACTCCAAATCTTTCCTCCTTGTGTCGGCGTAGCTCTTTTGTCGACTTTGGACAGTTTGAAACCTTTCTCTAATTAGCTTCACTTTCTCATGAGCTTCTTCCATCCAAGATATAGCCGTTGGGTCTAAAATTTTCTTCTCTCCCACTTCATCCCAATGAATCGGAGATCGACACCTTCTCCCATACAATGCCTCATAAGGTGCCATTTGAATTGAAGCGTGATAGCTGTTATTATAGGCAAATTCTACTAAGGTCATATACTGACTCCATTTACCTCCAAAATCCAATATACACGACCTCAGCATATCTTCCAAAGTCTGAATTTTCCTTTCTGACTGTCCGTCTGTTTGGGGATGATAAGCAGTGCTAAATTTTAACTTGGTCCCCAATGTCTCTTGAAATTTCTGCCAGAAACGTGAAACAAACCATGGATCTCGATCAGACACAATGCTTATAGGAATACCATGCAATCTCATGATCTCTTCTGTGTACAACTTGGCTAGTTTCTCCAAAGAAAAGCTCATGCTCACAGGTAGAAAATGTGCGGACTTGGTAAGCCTGTCAACTATCACCCAAACCACATCACATTCTTTTTTATTTCGAGGCAATCCCTTTACAAAATCCATGGTTATGTGTTTCCATTTCCATTCGGGAATTTCTAGTGGCTGCAATAGACCAGAGGGTTTCTGATGTTCAGCTTTTACTTGTTGGCATATCAGACATTTTTGTACAAATTTCGCCACGTGCTTTTTCAAACCGTCCCACCAATATAACTCTTTCACATCGTGATACATTTTGTTCACTCCTGAGTGTATAGTATACCTTGATCGATGTGATTCTTCTAGAATTTCTTTCCTTAACCCTTCATCAACTGGAACCACAATTTGATCTCGAAACCTTAACACTCCTTCAGACCCTAATTTAAAGTCTAGGGTTTCTCCTTTTTGCACTTTCTCCAACTTTTTCTGGATTATAAGGTCCGTTTTCTGTGCCTCCTTAATACGCTCCAATAATGGTTGTCGCGCCCCATTTTTTGATAAAATAAATAAATGGTTTAAAAATGTATTTTTTGATTCAATTTGTGATTTGGAAAATGAATTGTGATTTAAAAGAAAAATGGGTCTAAATGGGGGTTTGAGAATGCGACGATTTGACCCAAAATTATAGTTTAAAAAGGGTTTTTTTGAAATAAAAAATCGGAGTCGCCACTTGGTAATGAGTTAAGGTGTACCAAGTCACCTAAAAATGAATTTTTAAAGAAAAATATAAAAAAGTAGTAAGAAACCCCTTTTAAACGACTCCTAGTCCACGTAAACCAACGAAAAAGGTTCGGGAGTCACATTTGACGAAGGGGAAGGCAAGGATAAAATCCAAGGCACCCCTTCGACCTAGCCAAGGCTAGTTGCTTGATTTAATCAAAGATTTTCTTGTTTTAATCAAAGAATTTATTACATTTGGATGTACTACATGAATGCAAACCCTAGACCTAGGGGTATTGGGGAAATTTCTCTTCAAAGGTTGAGTGGTGCCAATCACATTAATTGTGAAGCCCAATGACGATCCTTTGAAGAAGTCACGAATAATGCGAGTGGGATGCAAATGAATGGAATGCATGTATGCAATGTGAGGACATGAGTTTTGAAAAAGTAATAAAAAAACAATAAATATGTAAAGGAAAATGTGCACGTGAGTGGGCAAGGTACGGTATGTGAAATGATAATATGAAGTGCATGTGTGCAAGTGATGATAAAAGTGTTCGTGTGCAGGTGAAGAAACACAAAGGTGCTCGTGTGCAAAATAGGAGGAAAAATGAAAGTGTGATGAGGGTATAAAATGGTAGAGTGGATTTAAAAATGCATGAGCCTAGGGAATTCATGCACATTGGGTACGGGGAGACCTAAATCGTGACTCAATTTGCCCTTTTATAGAGGGAATACAAGCGTGCTAAGGCTTATAAAAAGCCACACTCGTCTATATCCCATATTTAAGGGGACTCTCAAGCAAATGAACCCCTATAAACTAGCATGAAATGCAAAACCTAAATTGAGAGGGAAGGGATTAGAGGGGCATGCGAAATGATAAAACTAAGAAAAATGCATGACATGTAATGAACATGCAAACATGTACTAACGAGGGGAAATTCCTAAGAGTCTAGCGTTGGACTAGCCCATTCTATGAATTCCGACTAGCGTTGGACTAGTGGAAACGCACATTCATCCATCACATTCATTCAGGCTATGGAAAGCGAGTAGACATGCCAAACACTTATAAACACATAGCACATAACATTTAGCATGCTCGACTAGATGCAAGAGCCTAATAAAGCAAATTAACACGTAGTAACTAAGCATGCAAGACACATAAAGCAATTAAAGCCCTAACTATTACATTTGCTAGCTAGACACATGTCTTCAACAGGTCTTCATCGAATGCTCCTCCAAGCCCTATCTATTACAAGCCAAGAGGTGTACACATACCCCATAAAGAACAACTTAATGAAAACAAAAGTAAATGACATAAATAAAAGGAATTAAGGAAAAGCTAGGAAAGCAAATTAGACATGCAAATCTCACTTAGCACATTGGATCACATAGGAGACACAAAAGGGATAAAAGAAATTATACCGCCCCTTTGAATGGTGTCCAAATGAAAGAAAAATGGCTTCAAAACAATAAAAAGGTCACGGTACCTCAAATAGTAAAGTATAACAAAGTCACCAAAACTCTCCTAATTGCAATTTAAATGAAATCAAATAATACATAGTTTCCAATAAAGGGATCCACCAAAAACCCAATTGCAAGCATTAATCAACCATTCAAAGCCAATTGAAACATTTTAGAAACTTTGAAAGTCAAAGAGCAAGAAAAAGGCCAAAGCCTATTTATTTCAGAAAATTCAAGAAAATAGGCGAACACAAGCTCATTCGAACACAAAGTTCTTAAATTCTTGCATTAAGCACCACCTAAACAAATGAAAGCAAATGAGCAATCGAGTTGCAAAGTTGAGGCTACCAAGGACTCAATTGTGAACACTAACCAAGCACTCAAGCCTAATCAAACACTTTTAGGAACTTCAAAGGTCCAAGGGCAAAGGAAAAGGCAAGTAACAATTCAAATTGCAATTATTCTAAAACCCATTTGCAAGAAATTAGAACATGCTTGGGCTTTTGTGGAACATGGAGAAACTTGAGGGATCGAATTGATTAAGTGTTCCAATTACTTGGGCCATAGTGAGTCAAGAGGGGACTTGGGGGGTTAAAGAGCAATTTTTAGCAATTATCCATGCATGCAACGAATGCAAACTCACGTGAGATAACATTCTGCAACAAACCCAACAAACAAAACTGCTGCACTTTGTTCCACTTTCCAACACTAATTTTGATCAAAAATCTTTCAACCAAACATTCAAAGCTAATCTAAACATCATAACACACAAATTCAGAATTCAAACAAACCCAAATATAGAAGAAAACTGATGCAAAGACACAAGGAAGCTCATGCATTCAGCAGATTCCAGCCACGGCATTTCTTTTCATTTTTATCATGCAAACCAGATTTTTGATTCAAACTCACAGCTTTGATTAGATATTCCTCATTTCAATATCACAACTTTACTGAGTAACAAACTACATGATGATCACAATCAAATGACCAGAAACTTGGAAAGATATAATACGCAAATTCTGGAAAAAGAATGCAGAAAAAGAGAAACAAAAACTCTCTTATCATCTCATCAACATAGGCTGAATACCAGAATTTTGGCTTGGGCATGCATATGGTGTATGAACTGAGCAACAAACCACATCATTACCATCATCCAAGCAGGCAGAAAACTTAGAAAAATCCCATGCAAAATTCTGGGCAAGTATGCAAACATTTGATGAACAAAACTGATGCATTTTTTTTTACCCACTCAGCCGAGAAAGCATTCATGAAAACGACTCAACGCATTTCCCATCATTCAAACCCAACATACAAAGACTTGAAACAACATTCTTCATGCATTTCCAAGCATTATTTTCCAGAGAAAAATTCCCAAAAACAATTGCAAATTCCAGTTTCACTCCCTCGGCAAATCACATAAATTTTCCAGCACTTGGTTGGTCTTAAATCCGAATTTACCTCGGTTAAATCATTGTGTTAAGTACCCAAAACTAACATGCAAGGCTACTTAATGAAATTACTATCATTTCTAGTTCAGATCAAGTTCGGACAGCAACTATAAACATCCACAAATCCGGAAATTCATTCGGCTATTCTCGGATGATCTTGCATGCAGCAGATTTTTTTTTTGTTCATTTTTATTTCTTGCTTAACCGAGCTAATGAGCTGCATGCAAAGCTTAATCATCTTGTCTTAAGTTAGTTAATCACATTTATAAGCTCAGATTGCCTCAGGGAAACAAAATTAAAGCTGCATTATTCAAGTTAAGCTCTCGGCAGTTCCAAATTCTTATGCATAACAGATTTCTTTTTCTTCAAATCATCAAGTTTTCACTCGGCTAAATCACTAGATTATGCACTCAAAACCAACATGCATACCTAATAAATGGAATTGTTATCCATTCTAGTCCAAAACAGAGTCAAACACCAGCAACGTTCATAAAAAAAAATCCAGAACCTGTTCAGCTAATTTTCGGACAACTTGCATGCAGCAGATTTTGTTTTCCCTTCAAATTCTGGCTTAAACACAGCTAATAAATCCCATACAAGTTTAATCATCCATCTACTAATTAGCTAATCATACAACTAAGCTCAGATCATCACAACTTAGCAAATTAAAACTGAGATTACCATCTCAAGCTCTCGGACAGTACCAATTTTTTTTCAATCAAATTTCTGGTAACTTAATCCTTTATCCAAACATACAACCCTCACATGCATGCCTCCAACAGCCTCAACTACCCAAAATCAACTAGTTCAAGTCTATATATTACCTCAACCTGGAGTTTACACACACGGCTGGCAGCAGAAATGGTTTTTCTCCCTTCAACAGCCCAGAAATTGCAGACCGCTATCTCTCTCTCTTTCCCTTGCTCTGGCTTGCGGCTGGATGAAAGAAATTTGGTCTCAAGCTCTTCACCAGCTCACGAATGGAAGGCAGAATGGGTCGCAAGTCACTCTCTTCCCTCTCTAAGTTACGGATAGGAAGAAAAGAAACAAGAAGCTCGGCTCCCTCTTGCTCACTCTTGTCGATGGAACCGAGGCTACAGCTCTCACTCCCTCCTGCTCTCGGTCCAAAGCAGAAACTGAAAAATGTGTCGTGGAGTTTGGGTGCTTAGTGGTTGATATGAAGATGAATCGCGGATGGAGGAGGTTGAGTGTTTTAGAGGGGAAAGGAAATGTGATCCGGCAGAAATGGAATTGTGATTTTTGATTTTTTGATTTTTTGATTTTTTTTAAATTAATTAAATAAAACTGATAATAACAACAAAAACAACAAAAAAAATAATTTAATTAACATTGGATAGAAACTAAATAAACTAAAATCAACAAAGCACAATTTTCCATTTTTCATCAATTTCCTCTTTTTTTCTTTTTTTTTTCACAAATTTTACGTTAAAACTTAAAACTAAAACTAAAACTAAAACGTGAACAAAATTAATATGACAAATAATTAGCAAATAAAAGACAAATAAAAAAGGTAACAACTAAAATGCAGACAATCTAAAACAAAAATCATGAATTAGATGCAACATACAAATTATTTAAAAATTTGGTGTCTACAGTTTGCCCCTCTTTGTTTGAGTTTTGAAAAAACTTGAGACAAAGAAGTAGACACCAAATACTTACCTGTGTTATTCGGCTGCAGAATGATTTGAACGGACAGGACTTTTAAAAAACGGGACTGACCCGAACAGGAATTTAAAACGGGACTGACCCGAACAGGGATTTAAAACGGGACTGGCCCGAACAGGGATTTAAAACGGGACTGACCCGAACAGGGATTTAAAACGGGACTGGCCCGAACAGGAATTTTAAAACGGGACTGGCCCGAACAATTTAAAACGGGATTTTAAAACGGGACTGGCCCGAACAGGAATTTTAAAACGGGACTGGCCCGAACAGGGATTTAAAACGGGACTGGCCCGAACAGGAATTTTAAAACGGGACTGGCCCGAACGGGACTGGCCCGAACAGGGATTTAAAACGGGACTGACCCGAACAGGGATTTAAAACGGGACTGGCCCGAACAGGAATTTAAAACGGGATTGGCCCGAACAGGAATTTTAAAACGGGACTGGCCCGAACAGAATTTAAACGGGACTGACCCGAACAGAATTTAAACGGGACTGACCCGAACAGGATTTGAACGGGACTTCACTGGGGAAGTTTAAATAATGAATTGAGTCTTTACCTGGGAGTATTTCAACTTTTGTACCAAGAGGGAAATTTGGATTTCTGTGACTGAAACGATAGCTGATGCTGTTTCTTATGATCGAGTCTTGCAAATAACATCGATCCTTGTTTACTGGGAAGCTTTTGTCTGACATCGGTTTAGGTGCCAAAAAGAGAGTGGCTGCTTTTGTTTGTAAATGCAACATTCCTGCAAAAAAGAAGAAATAATGGGCTTGCCACCATTATTTGATCCGGTTTGCCTTGAGAGTCGTGTAAACATGAGTCTTGTGATGCTTTTATTTCGGCTCGGCGGCGTCTGCCTTAAACCTTTCAATTTCTGAGACTGATAAAATGCAGATTTATCACGTCACCCAATCCAGGTGGTAGCTTTGTTGTATGTTACTCCCTGTAACTGATGATTGAATCCCCTATCTTTGCACAAACCTCAGGGTTTATCATTCATTTGAATTTAATGGTGAAAGAATGATGCATGAAAATTAGTATATGCAAGATGATTTCCTATGTTAGGCAAAGACGAGCATGCAAAAGAATGTAGACAATCATAAGCATTCACACACAAATAATTTGAGAATAACCAAGAGGTTTATAAAGATACATTTTGCAAAAGAATATTTGTAAAGAACAAATACAAATTTAACCAACGAATATCATATTCAAAACTTTGGATATTTTCTCTTCGGAATCCGATATTGGCAGAAGTATCACAAATATGAGGAAAACCCCAAATGAACCAGGTCACCGGCTGTTCCTTCTTGAGCTTGTCTGTTGAGAAAACCTACCTTGGCGCCCTTTCGGGTTTTCACCAAGGTTGCCCCCACCCTTTTTGTTGTTTTTTTTTTCTTCTTTTTTTTTTCGAGGTGCCCCTTCGGGTTTTCACCTAGAGAAGAATGAAATATCTCGACCATGATCGACTCAGAAACATGAATTAAAGATTTCTGGCATCAGTAAAATGTACTTCCCTTGTAAAATTAGGCGAAGACATTACGGACATCACCTGCCAGTTGATTAACAAATTTTCTTATAGAAATGCAGCAAGTGACGAAAACCAGGACTTTGGGCTTTTGTAATGAGGTCAGGTGGGGTGTTTTTCAAGAAAGGTTGAGGCTTGAAAGCAGATTTGATACGAGGGGTGAAATAACTTGAGATTGCACCCTTTTGAGAACAACTCCGAAACTGAGGAAAATTTGCCCCAGTTTGATCAGATTTTCTCTCTTTGCATTTTTCATTGTATTTTCCTCACTTTTTGCATTTTTCTTTGAAAACTAAATTTGCCCCAGTGTAGGTTTTTTTTTTTTCGAAACAAATTTGCCCCAGTGTGGGGTTTGCAATTCTCAAGGGTTATCAAACGAGATTTGTCAATTCTGATGGCTCAAAGGGGACAAGTAGAGATAAAATGTTTTTTAGTGTAAAAGAAGATGGCCTGACTTGCATTTCGCCATTTGCATGAATTTCTAAAGAAAATTTGCATGATCAAATGAAAAACTTTTTGCACATATCTGAGTTGATGGGTTGAGGGAAAACCCGTCCATCCATTTCCGCCAAAATAAGAGCTCCGCCAGGTAATACCTTTTGGATAATGAACGGCCCTTGCCAATTTGGAGCGAACTTGCCTTTAGCTTCATCTTGCATTGACAAAATTCGCTTCAGTACCTTATCACCTTCTTCAAATGCCCGCCGATGGACTTTTTTGTTGTAAGCTCGGGCCACACGTTTTTGATGGCATTGCCCATGACAGATAGCATTGAATCGCTTCTCATCTATCAAAGTCAATTGCTCATGGCGCTGCTTGATCCAATCGGCCTCCTCCAATTTAGCTTCCATGAGGATTCGCAACGAAGGAATTTCAACTTCGGCTGGTAATACAGCTTCCATTCCATACATGAGTGAATACGGTGTTGCCCCAGTTGATGTCCGGATAGAAGTCCGGTACGCCATCAATGCATAAGGCAACTTTTCATGCCAATCGCGATGCTTTTCTGTCATTTTACGGATAATTTTCTTCAGATTCTTATTTGCGGCTTCTACAGCTCCATTCATCTGAGGCCTATAAATGGCAGAATTGCGGTGTTTGATTTTGAACTGCTCACATAGTCCATCTACCATGTCATTGTTCAGATTCTTGGCATTGTCCGTGATAAGCGTTTCGGGTACTCCAAAGCGACAGATGATATAATCTCTCAGGAAATTGGCCACTACCTTCTTCGTGACATGTTTGAATGACTCTGCTTCAACCCATTTGGTAAAGTACTCGATCGCCACCAATATAAATCGATGTCCATTTGAAGCGGGAGGATCGATTGTACCAATCACGTCCATACCCCACATTGAACAGGGCCATGGGGCGGTCATGCTATGCAGTTCAGTGGGTGGAGCGCGTTTAATGTCACCGTGCATTTGGCATTTTATACATCCCCGGACAAAATCTATACAATCATGCTCCATAGTAAGCCAGAAGTATCCGGTTCTCATGATTTTCTTCGCTAGCAAATGGCCATTCATGTGAGGTCCACAAACGCCACTATGCACTTCTTTCATCATATATTGAGCTTCATCCTCATCAATGCACCTTAAAAGGTTCAAATCTGAGGTTCTTTTGTATAACACTTCTCCATTTAAGAAAAATTTTGAAGCCATTCTACGCAGAAAATTCTTGTCCTTTGTCTTAGCATGCAGAGGGTAAGATCCTGTTTTGAGAAACTCCTTAAGATCATTATACCACGGAACATTGTCGGAGGACTTGTCTACAACCCAACAGTGGGCAGGTTTGTCTTGAAGTTGAATCGGAATTGGCTCGATCCTCAATTCATCAGGATATTGGATCATAGAAGCTAAAGTGGCCAAAGCATCGGCAAATGCGTTTCGGGCACGTGGAAGATGTCTGAACTCCAAATTTCGAAATTGCTTGGCCAGAGTAAGCAGACTGCAATGGTAGGGCAGAATTTTTGAATCTTTGGTTATCCACTGTTTCAAGGTTTGATGTACAAGCAAATCTGAATCGCTGAAAGCTATCAACTCTTTGATTTCCATTTCCAAAGCCATTTTGAGACCAAAAATGCAAGCTTCATATTCAGCCATGTTGTTTGTGCAGGCAAATTGCAATTTGGCAGCGGCAGGGTAATGTTTCCCTTCGGGTGAAACCAGAACAGCTCCAATTCCAACTCCGAGGGAATTCGAAGCTCCATCGAAGAAAAGCCTCCATTCAGGGCTTTGTTCACTCATATCATCTGTAGCGCCTACGAATAAAACTTTCTCATCAGGGAAATAAGTATGAAGTGGCTGATAATCATCATCCCTTGGATTTTCCGCCAGATGATCAGCTATAGCTTGCCCCTTGACCGCCTTTTGTGAAGTGAAAACAATATCGAACTCTGAGAGAATTATCTGCCATTTAGCTAGACGTCCAGTTAGCATCGGCTTTTCCAGGAGATACTTCAAGGGATCAGATCGGGAAATAAGATAAGTGGTATGGCTCAACAGGTAGTGTCGCAGCTTTTGAGCCGCCCAGGCCAATGCACAACAGTTTTTCTCAATGAATGAATAATTAGCCTCATACTGCGTGAACTTCTTGCTTAGATAATAAATGGCTTGTTCTTTCCTTCCAGAGTCATCGTGTTGCCCGAGAACGCAACCAACTGCTCCATCGAGCACAGATAAGTACATGATCAGCGGTCGGCCCGGTTTGGGTGGCACCAGGACCGGAGGCTGCAGCAAATAATCTTTAATCTTGTCGAAAGCCTGTTGACACTCCTCATTCCAGTACAACGGCACATTCTTTCTTAATAATTTGAACAACGGCTCACATGTGGCCGTTAATTGGGCAATGAACCTCCCAATAAAGTTGATCTTTCCTAAGAAGCTTTTCACGTCTTTCTGAGTCTTTGGCACTGGCATATCTCGAATCGCCTTGATTTTTGCTGGATCTATCTCTATGCCTCTCTTGCTCACGATGAAACCCAACAATTTACCAGCTGGTGCCCCAAAGGCGCATTTCGCAGGATTTAACTTCAAATTGTATTTTCGCAGCCTTTCAAATAGCTTCCTCAAATCATCCAAGTGGTCCTCTGCCCTCTTAGACTTGATTATGATGTCATCCACGTAGACCTCCATCTCCCGGTGGATCATATCATGAAATAAGGTTGTCATGGTCCTCTGATACGTTGCTCCTGCATTCTTTAAACCGAAAGGCATGACTCGGTAGCAAAAGGTACCCCAAGGGGTAATGAAAGCAGTTTTCTCCCTATCCTCTTCTGCCATCAAAATTTGGTGGTAGCCAGCAAAACAATCGCAAAAGGATTCAATCTCATGTCCGGCAGTATTGTCTAAGAGAATGTGAATGTTTGGTAGAGGGAAATCATCTTTAGGACTGGCTTTATTAAGGTCTCTATAATCAACGCAAACTCGCACCTCTCCATTCTTTTTTGGAACAGGGACTGGATTTGAAAGCCAAATTGGGTAATGGGAAACAATGATAATGTTGGTTTTGAGTTGTTTTTCAATTTGCTCTTTTATTTTGAGGCTCATATCGGGTTTGAACTTTCTGGGTTTTTGCTTTACGGGTGGAAAAGAAGGGTCTGTGGGTAACCTATGCACTACCACGTCAGTTGAAATGCCAGTCATATCATCATAGGACCATGCAAAGACATCTTGGAACATAGTCAAAAATTCAAGCATCTCCTTTTTCTGCCTCTCATTCAAATGAATACTAATTTGCACCTCCTTAACTTCATCCTCAGTGCCAATGTTAACCTTTTCTGTTTCTTCCAGGTTCGGTTTTGGTTTTTCCTCATATTGTTCAAGGTCATTTGCAAAAGAATCGAATACCTCCTCATTATCACTCTCGCTTTGGAGTTCGGATTCACAGACCTCCAAGTCATGAGTGATATAGAGATTGCCGTTATTGAATTCCAGAATTGTGATATCCAAAGGGTCAAATAATTTTATTTTTGGCCATCTGAAAGAATTAATGAATGTGGGATAATAAGCAAATAAGCATACAACAAACAAATGGTCAAGCAATACAACGAAGATATAAACAAATGAATAAACAAAACAACATGACAAGAACAACTTGTACATTTTCATAAAACCTTTGATTGAAAGCAAATGGAAATGAAAACTTAACAATATTTACATGCAAAAATGTTA